>NW_004524985.1:478668-516168 GCF_000260255.1 Octodon degus | reverse complement strand
TATATTCTTGTAGTATTATAATGATTAAATGTAATAAATTGTACAAATATGCTTGACAAAGAGGCATTAGTAGTTTCATTTGCTACTAGTGCTACTGTTAGAATGGTCCTTAATATTTATTGAGCCTTTAATATTATGTTCCACTCTATCTTGCTTTCATGGGTATTTTATAGAAAGAGAAGCTTAGATGTCAAGAGGTTAAAGAATAGGTCTAAAGTCACACTTGTGGCAAATGGTGGAGTTAAAGCTAAACTCTAAGCCTCACCTCCACAGCCAGCCACAGGTCGTGTGCACTATTTTACTGCCTTCTAAAAGCATATAAAGGACCTTCTTGAAAAATAAATTCCCATCTTGAAAATAAAATTGTCCAGAATTGATCTACAAATGAACAGTAATTAGAAAAATTGTGATAAACCACACTAGCAATTACCTCAAGAAATGAATACTGACAGAGACCGTCAAAGCTATAGCTTTGCCCGTCGAAAGTTCTAACATGACCTTCACCGTAGATGTGGCAGGTGGTCTGACATTCATTTTGGGTACAGTTCCAGGACCCTTTAATGCAAGTACTAAAAGAAAAAGAGAGTGTGATAGCATGCTAACCATTATATGAGAGTTCACCTATTCAGATGGTTTTTATAAAGAAACGCAAAATATATTGTTTTGGCTTAAATTTTACATTTGTGATCATTGTATTGTCTGGCACTCATTAAGTGTAACGCTATAAAATTATTACACTATAAAAACAACAGCTTTTTCTAATATGTGGCCTTTTTTTTTTCCCAAAGAACCAAGGTAGGAGTACTTCTTTTGCATGAAAAATAAAGGATGAATTTATACTTTCTGATATCTAAATGTAAATGAAATAGTAGTCTCTTAGTATGCACCATTCATTGCAGCCAACAGCAGTGACACTTCCTTGGTCATATTCCCTTTCACCAAATGAGCATGGGCAGTCATCAGGAAAGACACAAATTCCTTTAGAGTTCCGAACCATTCCTACTGGACAGTAGCACCCGCGTTTGCAAGACAAGTCGCCCTACAGGAGTAAATGGAAACATATGCACCATGAGACACTGCTGTAATCATGTAGCATTATCAGAATTGAATGAAATGCAGAAATATACCAAACACACATTTATGATCGGCATTTGGTAAGCCAGGTAACACATACGCACGCACACACATACACACACCAGGCAAAAATTTGTCCGGCCAATTTTCTTGCTTGAAAATTTTAGTGTCCTCTTACCCTAGAAAAGTTGAAAGTTCTACACTGCTAACCTCTAGTGCCATGTGACTTACTTCAAAAGTAGGTATATTCCAAGTGCTACATGTTTTATCAGCTCTTCTCTGTGCCTTGGGATCGCTGCAGTCTACATACTCAGCCCCTCCAGAACAATTTTCTGCAAGATAAAGGCAGTTGTTAATCGAGTGCCTCTTCTCTATCTGTTTTAGTCACATTAGGTATTTTCAGGTTCCATCCTGGTATCAATACTTACTGAGAGTTAAGTCAATGGGAGTTTGACAAACAAGAACTCCATCCCGACAGACACTGTAAATAAAATTATACATCTTAATATTAAATGCCAAGGACAGTTAGATGACTGAGACATTCTCCAGAAGATGTACAAAATTGCTCAAATAGTAAAGTCTTGTAAGAACTTAGGAAGGCACAAACGCACTGCTGTGGACATCAGGCAAGACTTCATGGGAATGATGACTGCATGTCAGTGGATAAAATTCAACAGACCTTGCTGAGAAGACACAAAACTGTGATAGGAGAAAGAACACCTAGCGAATCAAGCTTGGATAAAATGCACTGAATCATATTTAGATAAAATGTAGGGCACTCAAGGGTATGAGTGGGAAAAGTAGATTATAGCCAGACTTAGGGGGATTTAAGTGATCCCCTCTTTCCATTGTTATTCTTTAGGTGCTTATCCGTCATTGGAGGTTCTGAGCAGGCAGTAGCATGATCCGCAGAGTACTCTGCAGGTAACAAGGGACAGGGACACAGGCAGACAGGGACATCAGCAAAGCTGTCACTTCACAGTGCCAGCAAGAGGTGGCGGGGGTCTGCAATGAGGTAGTGAGGACAGAAACCATACTTTCCGGGTGCTACTCTATGTTTTATTAAAGACCTCATCTCTTGATCCCCCAACGAGTGCACAGACAGTGACAGTATAATCATCAAACCTTCACCATCTGTTTGTGGACTTTAGTGCAAAGGGGTAACTATGTTTTCTTTCCGTTTGAATGGTCAAGAAAATCTATTTCTAAATGACAGCTTCAGGAACCTAAAGAGAGAAGGCAGATCCGTGGGTTGTCAGAATGGCTACTTCAGTTTCGCAGTAGCACTGCCGAGAATTACACGGCCATCTGTGGAACTAGAAATGCAGCTAAATTACTTTGCTGCAAACTTGAGAAATCAAAATCTCCTTTGCCATCACAAAATAGTCAAAATTTTTAACTCTTTAGGAATTCAGTTTAAGTAATTGAGTACAGCCAAGCTGCTATGTCTGTTAGTCCAAAACTTTTGCAACAACCCACATGTGTGCTTTCCTATATGAATACACTCAGTTTATGTACAGTAAATGATTGTGTGCTTCAGTTTGGTCTGGGAAAAAAATTTATCATCCCTGAGGATAATTAAAATGCTAGTCTTCTCTGGGGAAGTAGTGACTTGGCCCTTCTGTCACCGTGCTACAGTGTATAAACTTCCTTTAAACACACTGCTTACTTTGTAAGTACGAGACAGTGCTCATTCACTCTTCTCATCCCAGTGCTCAGCACAGGGCATCGCGCATAGTAAGCACTTAGATGATTTCTCAACGACGCCTGCTGAGAGACAGCTGGGAAGCACAGTCTAAATATAAAATCGTTTTGCATTGTGAGCTGCCAGAATATTTTTCTAACAGCATTCAATACCCAGTGAGAGTAGGAGGAATCATGCACGGTCATGGTGATGCAGTGAATCCTTCATCCAAGAGAGGCAATTATTCAACTTACCAAGAAAAGAAAAATAAGACTATGGCATGTCTAAAGAAGACTTCATACTAGCAGCCAGAGAGGATGTAACCTCTTGATTTCATTGTCTTAACAAGTATGCGTGTCATCTCCATACCATTTATTGTCGTCAATTTGGATGAGTTTGCCAGGTTGCACGACCTTCTCGTCTATGTAGCAGTCACACTGAGATTTCTGCACACACTTTCCTTCATTATTCTGGTACATCCCAGCGGGACAAGCGCATCCATCAACAGGCACATCTTGCACATCACAGCTTCTGTCTGTCTCTGACAATGACCGGCAAGAACTGTTGCAAGCTTTTACGCTGTACTTGAAAACCAGGCCAGATGGACAAGATTGTTCTGTAGGAGCAGAGAAAATACCGACGACCATGTATGCGTCCCCAAAAGTGAGCAATTCTGCCCACCCTTGACCCTTAGAGGCAGTACAGTGAATTATTTGTAATTGAGAGAAAGGAGCTTGCTTCTTGGAGGTTTTTCACTTCTTTCTTCAGTCCATCTGTTTAAAGACTCTGCTGGGCATGAAGCCCACGGACAGGATTGCAGCACACTGCTCCCACACACTTTGTGTTCCTCTTGGGACCACAAGGGAGCAGGAGGATGAGCAGCGGAAGTGTGTACAGTTGGGAGTCTGCACGGGAGAAGCAGGAATAGCCTCTAGAGAGCCAATCCTAGGCCCTGGCTGTAGCCTGGGCCGGGGAGGGAACAGTTATGGCAAAGAACACCTTGAAGGCAAAGTGATGAGCCCAGAGGCAAGGGCCGGCCAAACAGCTCAGCAGATTAAAGCACCTGAAAGCAGGCACAGGGGCCAGGGGTTCAATCCCCCGGCCTGTGTGCTAGCCCCGCCTCCGGGACATACTGAGACAGCAATTGAGACTGGGCATGGTGGCACGCACCTGTAATCCCAAAGTGGATCACTACAAGTCCCATATAGCAATGAGACCCTGAACACCCTATAGACCCTTCCCTAAAATAAAAATAAAAAATAAAATAAAGCCCAGAGTCAGTGTTCAGAGCTTGCAGGTCCACCCAGTGAGTAGGTCTCCAGTCTCAGAGCTACAAGAAGCCATTGGCTTGCTTCAGACAAGAGTGACAGAAGTGCTGTCCGTCTGGTTTTACTTTAATGATTGCCCTGCTTCCTCTCTGTGCAGAATATGAACTAGATGGAGACAAGGATCCAGGGATTAAAGGAGGCGACTGCAGTCATCCAAGAGGAAAAATGGTAGGTTTTTTGTTTTTTTCTTTAGCTAAGCTGGTGGCAATAGAGATGGAGAGATGTGAAAAGATTTTGTAGGTAACATGACATACCTGGTTTACTAACTGGATAGAGGCCACGATGTGTTAAGTATCATTTAAAAGAGGTATGTTTAAATGGTTATTCTTGTCTTTTGTTAGATGAAATGTTTTTGTGTGAAGTCAAATTCAGTGAATAAAAACTTTCTTGTCAGAATTTTATGAGTAAAATAGTTGAGCCCCTAATTTATAGGCTTTCTTCAAAGTAAGTTGTTAAAATTTGAATATCATTTTTAAAATGCCTTAGCAGTCAGAACATTTAAATTTCCATTAATTGAAATTGAACATAAACAAATATAAATGCTGGTCATATTTACATGTAAATAGTTGAAATAAAGATAAATTGATCAAGACGTCAAACTTCAAAGATGGTTGAAGGGTACTTAAAAAATAGAAAATCAGTTTTGAAAGAAACAGGTACATTTCGTTTCACTCATCAACGTTTCATTCTCCTATATTTATATAATAGCCTATATTCATTTTCATGTTTCCTTGTGTCATATTACATACATCTATCAATAAGCCAAGCCAGACTCCCTTCAGAGCTGCTTTGGAAGCCTTCTAGAAAACCTCATTATGTATTAAAACTTTTCAAGTCTTCAAGAAAGAAAGAAAGAAGCAGGTACAAATGTGTAAGTGCACTTCCTACACACACACACACACACACACACACACACACACACACAACCCTTACTGTGACATTCTGAAGCTCTCCCCCACTTACCACACAGTCCGGCCCGCCAGCCCACTAGGTATGTTTCCTTCTCAGCACACGCCTTCACATAGTTGCCTAAAACTGTACACAGGCAGTCCTGACTGTCCTCACAGGAACAAGTATATTTTTTGCATTCCTTTAAAACAAAAACAAATTTATATTGCTTCAAACAGTTCTTCAGAGTAACAGGCAAAATGTGTATGATCAATTAGTCCATAATCACTTTTCTACTCTGAAGAATCTCTCACTCTGAAACTTTAGGAACTTTTTTAAAAACTCAAAATAACAAATAGATTATTAACCACTCAGAAAAGACAGGAAGAAGAACTAAGCCTTTCTCATTTATGGTTTTTAAGTTGATATAGCTAACATTTAAATACATTAATGAAATCTAGCATGAAATATAAATTTATATTACTCTATTATCTGAAAAAGTTTAAGATCTGTATGGTTTTGCTTGAGATTAGCTGAGCATTTCTCACAAAAGACTTAATGGCAGCCCTCTGCATACCTCGTGATAAAATTTAGGGTTCACAGTTTGGTGGCAGGAGGCAAATGGTCCACTTGAATTGAGAAGAATTCCACAGTTCTTTTCAGCAAACTTTGCTAGAAGACAATTAGTGTTCTCCAAGTTAGTGTCAGTAACATCCAAAAATTTTTAAATTCAAGAGAAGACATAAATCTTCAATTGTATTTTTTAATAACTGTTTTTACAGTTTCTTGTAATGAATCTAATTTGTTGGCACTCTACATGAAAATAGCACAATTAGAAATGTCTTACACAAAAAGGTAAAATTTTTATTAGCTTTGGAGTTTTTACTTGTTCATTCAACCTCCCTCAAAATACATTTTTTCATACAGAAATGGGAATAAGACAGTCAGAGTATATCTTTAGAATACTTTTGAACTCCAAAATGTGTATTAATGGCTAAATTTTGACAAGTTAACAAATAGACCCTACCTATATCCCTGTCACCCTAGAATGTTAGGTTGGTTCATTCTGATGATCATAGATTAGGATGACTAGGACCAATAATTCAAATACTCCAAGTTAATTTTTTAATTATGTATAATTGATATGTGATGATTTATAAGTAACTAGCCTACTACTAAATTAGTGAAGAATAAAATTCAAGAAATCTGTGAACAGCAAATATTTTGCTTAATAATTTCCTTAATATCAATAAAGGAAGTTAGAAATACCCAAAGACATCAAAATATGGACAAAATGGTAAGCAGATGTATGTATCATCAAACTAACGCTAGGTAGGCAGCTTGATGGAAGTGGTTTGGCTTCTTGTGAGACATACACTGTCTTCGTCTATCATCATCCTAACTGCTTTTATTGCATACAAAATAATACGACAATTAAAAAACCATGAAGTATGTATTACATGCTTCCATTGATGCTCTTACCAATTCATTTTCAAATAAAAATTAATAATAAAGTTTAAAAAATTGCTTTAATCATTTAACAATGCTATAAGCTGACCAGGCTTTTAAATACATGAATTGTTTTAGAAACAATTCATGTACCAATGTAATATATGTATTTTAACTAAGCCTCCCTTATTGCTGGGCAACCAGTATGTGGCAATCTGGAAAATCAACAATACAAGGGCACATTAGATTTAGGATATATAGACTGCAGCATAATCTTACCCCCTTGGGGCTCCATTCTCAATATCTATATCAATAGGGACAAAGGGGCTGGTGAGATGGCTCAGTGGTCTAAAGCACCTACTTAGAACAAGCTAAGCCAAGCAAAGCACAGGGACCTCGGTTCAATCCCCCAGCACCACATGCCAGCCTGCCCACCCCCTGGTGGGCTGAGCTGGCCACACACAAAATAAATAAATATTAAAAAAAAATTTTTTTTAAAATAGGGACATGACCTCAACCATGTCTTTCCCAAGTTTTTATGAGAATAAATTGAATTAATATTGTGAAGTGCTTTTGATCCGCTAAACATAGGTTGATCTTATGCAAGTGTCAAGTTTTAGTGAGATCTACGTTTGGGCTTGGAATTTCTGATAACTGTGTGAGAAGTTGGCAGGGACACCATGGCCCCAGCAGTTTGGGTGACTATGGCTATCTTAACCAATGGTTATTTTCACCATTAAATTAAGAGAGGAAAAATGAATAAACTAAATGATTGCTCAATAATAATAAATATAACTTAGTATAATTATTAATTTCGTTTAATCACTAAAATAATAAACTGAACAATCATCTTCTCTATCCTGTCTATGTTGTGTAATTATGGAGAAAACTACATCAAACAAAAAAGAACAGGTATAGAAAAAGAAAATAGAGATAAACCTTCAATAAACAGTGAATTTCCCAGGAGCGTAATCAACCAGTTAGACTGCTTTTCTGCTATTTTATAAAATTATAAGAGTATAATGAAGACTAGCTAAATCCAGAATTATCTAATACACTCATGTTAGTGCCCGAATATGTCTGTGATGCCCAGCACCAAACAATGAATTACAGAGTTTGAGTTTCAATTAACGTTACCCTTTTCAATGCTGACACATGAGGCAGGGCTCCCTTTCGAGCAAGGCATCATTTCCCAGGAACTAGCAAATGCTTGAGACGTCTTCTCCAGTATATTCTGGCTCGACATGAAATCATCCTCTGCTTTATTGTTGTAGGAGCCGCAGAGCCCTGCAATGTAATAACAGCGCAGAATGAAGTTTAGCATCTTCACACCTGGTCGATGTCTCTTCAGTTCTTTGTTCAAATTAATGCCTGTTGAAACTACCTGAAAATATATTTGGTGTAGTGACATATATGTGCATTTATATATCCATACATAAGATTTCATGACACCAAATTTCATTCAGATTCTCTCATTCAAATTCCAGAGCACTGAAATACCAGTTTCCACTAATACGGTGTTTTTCCTACTTGTCACTGTAGTTCTATTTACCTTGCAAGGTAAGAGGAAGCATGTTTACAGATGGAGACCTATTTCACACTCTCACAGTGGTAGAGAAGGGACATGAATCACACTAAAGCCCATGGGTCTTTCTCACTTGGAAACTGTGCACAAATTACTTACGTTTTTTCCTATGTGTAAATAAATAAGATGTAAACAATTTCTCAAGTGAGTGTGTATCACGCAAGTTTGTACCACTTATAAATTAATAGCTCTAGTGGGACATGTCATAACTGTATGTATGACAGAAAACCTCAGTGGAAAAAAGATGTGATACATCAGAAAGACAAATAAAAATGCTATTGTATTTAAAATAAATTTTTAAAAAATGTATAATATTTTCATTTATGGTTACAGGTCAAAGTCTTACTAATGTATACAACCCCTGAAGTGACACATAGGATATATTATCAAATCTCAGGGATATGAATGTTCTAACTTGAAATTTTTTAAATGTTTAATATGTTGAAAATCTAGGGAAAGATTTCATTATGAGTAAATATCTTTATTATAAAAAGAAAATGAATTATGTTACTACAAGGTCAATGAGAAGATTAAATCAATATGCTTTCTTTTAGTATCATTAATTATCATTAAGTGTCATTCATTCATTGTCATTGAGAGACAAACAGAAGTTAAATAAATGCTAGCCACAATAGAGCCCTGAAAATAAAAACAGAAATACTGAGAGAACTTACCAACAGTGTCCGTGAATTGGTTGGGTGGCATGGAAATATATAATTGCATCACAGGAACTATCTGTATTTGCATTTTTATGTGATTGTATGTCTCCACCTGAAGGTATGAGGTAGACGCTTTGAAGATCTGTATCTCATCTGTTAAAATGATCATTAAAATTAATTATAAGATGCTAACTAGATAATTAAAGTTTAGAATACTTTATCTGTTAAAAAGCAGAACTATTCAATGTCTTTAAGGATTGAATTAATAAATGCATTTTACATTTATTTTAAAATATTATTAAACTTACCTGAATGGTAATAATCTTTAATTCTAGCCATATCCTTTGTGATGGTTCCATCCTTATTGAAAACGTATTTGTCAACTGAAACAGACTAAAATTTAAAACACTTTGTTAGTTCATGTTAATTTATGACATTCATTTTAATATAATGCATGAACCTGAATTTTATGCTATAAAAACTTATTTAAGTATATAGGACTAATGTGGAATACTTGTAATTCTGTTACATTTTGCTTTGATGTTTCTTAAGCCTACTGTGTAGCAGACTGTATAGGAACCCTTATCCCCATTTGCACATTAGGAAACTGAAAGCCAAGAAGGTAACATTGAGTTCCAAAGGTCAAACAGTTTGGAAGAGCTGAGGTCAGGGCTACTTGCCCCTCCTTCCCATTTAGATCTATTGCCATTTAGAATGTTGGTTCTATACATGCAAAGTTTAAAACAAATGCTATTACCTTCTTTCTAAGCAACCCACTAATGCAAAAATCCAGTGAAGCAAAACAAATATCTAAGGTTGACCTGTAATTAGCCTAAAGTTGTATCTTTAAGAAATTTTGATATATTTCAATATCACCATCCAGTAGGGCATGGTGGTGCATTCCTATAATTCTAGCACCTGGGAGGCTGAGGCAGGAGGATCACCATGAGTTTGGAGCTACCCTTGGCTGCAGAGCGAGTTCTAGGCCAGCCTGGACTATAAAGCAAGACCAAGTCGAAAAAAAAAAAAATTCTCACTGTCCAGGTCTTCCAGAAACTTAATGCAAACTTATTTAAGCTTTTTGTTTACATAAGAAAGTCTTTTTGAACTCAAAACTTTCTCGCTTGTGAAATAACAGATTTGATTCTACTCTGACCAAACCTTAGGATTCAAACTACTTACCGAATTCAAGAGAAGTGTCACGCTGTTTAGGCAGGTTCCTGTCTGACCATTTGGACATGGGCGAAGCTCAACACTAATGGACCAATCTCCATTCTGTGAAAACAAAAAATAGTTTCATGAAAGTATTTCTTAAAATGTCAGTTAGTACATGTCGTTGCTATGTGGTTCATTCAGAATGTGTGTTTGAATTTCAGGTATTCAGTTTCTGCAAATAATTGCTGTGAAGATAGAAAAGTGTCAGTCTGTGGTGTAACCTCAGAGTAGCCCAGAGCTTTGCAGATGGTCCTAGTGTGCCGTGCAGCTCTATGTAGACTACAATTGCTAGATTTTCAGGATCACTTCTTTTTTTATCCTTCTTTATCTTCTCCACAAAGGGAATTGAGATGTCCAGAGTCATGACTAGGAATTAGCAATCACATAGCTGCCATTCCCTGGATGACCCTCACTCTTTGTAGGTCTAATATGAAAGGAACGTACCTTGTAAAGCCATCATGTAAGCCACGTCTAACACTGATTACTGTAAGTCCGGGAGCCTCTCATTTACAAAACACACACATTCGATAGGCTCTGGCATATTTCCTTTTTACCTTCCCCATCCCTAATCCTCATAGATTAAAAGACAAAGAGCATCAAAAAGGGAAAATAAGTGACATTGGTAGGCAATAAAGAAGCTTCATTTTGGTAAACAGATTTTCAGTGGCAGCGCCTGAAATGTGTCACAGATTACTAGGTATTAATCCATTCCTTTAATTTCAGTATTCACAAATTCAGTTCATCTTGTTTCTTACCACAAAGGATAAACACAATTATTTACTCTCATATCAATTAAGGAGACAAGCTATAAATGAGAGTTATCCTTTTACTGGAATACAAGCTACTTTAACAATTTCAGTAGCAAAAAGAATGTAATGTAAGGCTTGCCCATGTCATACTTATACTGCTCTATTATAAAGACTAAAATTCAGCTCAAAGGAATATTGCTGGGGATTAAAGCACCTGCAAGCAGGCTCAGGGGCCGGGGGTTCAGTCCCTGGGCCTGCTATGCCGGCCTTACCCCTGGGGTGCACGAGACAGCAATTGAGACTGGGCGTGGTGGCACGCACCTATAATCCCAGCTCTTGGGAGGCTGTAAATAGGTGGATCACTACAAGTCCAATCTAGTATTGAGACTCTGAACACCCTGTAGGCCCGTCCCTAAAATACAAATAAATAAATATTTTAAAAAAGGAATATTGCTGGGAGAGGAAGATGCCTTATCAAATGTTAAGGATTGTTTTATTTGAAAAACTAGTAACTCATGCAGAGTAGACCAGTGAAATAACTTCCCAGTGTACACAAAAGATTATTAATGAATTAAGAGGGTTTTGCTTAATAGGCTTTTCTGTGCAAGAAATGTTCAAGGAGCACATGACTGCTGATTCAATATTGACAAATAATGATATCAATGTCAATGTGTGAAATGAAATAGATATTGAGTGGATATAGCTGGAAGTCAGGATGTGTTTTTATTTCCTTAAATACTAATTCAATATAGAGATTTGCTTAAGAAACAGCTTAGAGTATATATCAAGCTTTTCAAGTGCTCTAAGCTATTACATACATGGATGGCCAGGAAGTGACAGTTTCCAGGATGGTTATATTTATTGTCATCAAAGGTGGTAAATAAGCTTCCTTCCACCTTACATCTTCCAGGACATAGTGAATCAGTGCAAGACCATTTTGCATCTTGGCACGTGCTGTTAAAACACAGTGGTTATGGTAAAGGTCACCAAGTGTTTTTTCTCTAAGGTGACAATAAACATCACAATATCAAACTGCCATATCTTAAGCTAAGACATTTGATCAAACTTCATTAGACCAATCCCCATCCAGCTTCTCAGCTGTGATAAAACACCTCCTTGGAGGTAGTATCCCAGTATTTAAAAAGACTTCAATTCCTTTGACTCTCATAATTTCTGCATAAATTAAACATATGAAAATGGGTAAACTGTAGCTCCATGAAGCAATTTGCTACATGCAAGACATTTTGTTATTAATACCAAAACACCTACTACATGCCATGTTAGTAGACTTGTACTGTCAGTACAGTAAGGAAATGCAGATTAAGGTCCACTATAAATATAAATTACATACATAATTTTAGTATTCAATATGCAAAAATATTGTAAAACATCTCATTAACTTTATGCTGTTAATTTTATGCTGCACTAGTATTTTGAATTTTTTTATTTATTTTATTTTTTTCCATAATTTTATTGAGAAACAAATAGCAATGAGACAGTTTCAAACCAAACTGGTAGGATAATTTCAATAATTAACACATTGCATACATTCTTCCTAGTGGTTAATTGCTGTACAAGATGTGGACCTGATATCCTATTCACAAACACCATTAGAACAAATACCTCTATTCATTAAGAGAATGTAACTATATATCTATCCTAACCACTTTGAATATACAGATACAAAATGGACATTCATCTGTATCCCCTTTTTTGTTTAGTTCCGTTCTTTGAATATTATAGGTGTGTTAACTCAGCAAAATATTCTAAAAGAGTTCAGTAGTCCATAATAGTATTGGGTCTTCTGCTTTACTGGCAATGCCAGAAATTGTTGACCTGAGTCCCCTACAGCTCAACACAACAGCATGGCTTTACTTCTTATATTTCATTTTTATACTTTTCTGCTGGATGGTTAAGACCAAGGTAAAGCAGGACCTATGCAACAAGAGTTGTAGCTTTTGGGTCTGATAAGGTCAGAGAAATCCCCTCAGGATTTATCCTGAGATCCTGTACCTCAGATTGTAGAATCTCCAGGAGATCTTTGAATCTAGCAGTTAACTAGAAAGATTCTCACCCTGACTAACTATTTATACTGATACCTGTGAACTAAGCAACTGCACTGAAGATGGTAATCTGTAATAGTAATTTCATGCTTGGAGTGTCTGTCATTCTGGTCTTCTGAATATGGGCTGCTCGTCATGACATGCCAGTTGCTGCACTAGTATTTTGGAGGTACTGATTATATAAAGTACATTATTAAAGTTAATTTCAACTGTTGATCCTTTTTGCTTTTAGATATCAATAGAAAATGTTAAATTATGTATGAGAACCATTTTTGAGGGTTATTTTTGGCTCATATAACACCATTGTAGACATTCAGTATATGTCTACCATTGTAGTTGTTCTTATTGAAAATTATTATAGATAAGTTATTACCACATGACAATATATTTATTTATAAGGAAAATGTTATAGCATAAGTAATAGTTTTTTGATCAGATTATTTCCCTACACAGATACAATTTATTTCTAGAAAAGTCCTTTATATCCTTGTAGAAAAAGGGATTTCACAGAAAAACCATGATGGGGAATGGTAAAAATCTCACTGATCAACATATTGTTTTTTTTATCAACATATTGTTGCTGAATATAAAAGGAAGACTAAAACTGACTCATGCAATAACAGAGAAATAAACTACACTGACTTTAGATACATTACGATTCACTCCAGATTAAACAAACTAGGTATTAACGTAAGTGTATCCATGGAGGGGATACACTTGAAATTATTTGAAAAGCATTGAGCTGTTTGTGTTGCACATTTTATTAAGAGTTCTTGTCAAATTAACATCATTATTTCATTTTTGTCATAAAAATATTGTGCTGTGTTTTGCTTTATATAAACAACTACTGTACCAAGTAATTCACTACTTGAATCATTATTTCAGTTAGTAAATAACATTATCTCTTAAAGATATGAAGAAAACATATTTTATAATAAAAATATATTAAGCCTTTCTAACAGAAAAGTAAAATTATGACACAGAAAATACTATGAGATTGCTACTTATTTCTGTAAAATTTAGGAATATTTTTGAAGATTGATAAAAATATTAGTATTATTTCACCATTAATACAATGTGGACAAAAAGCACACACATACCACTGAGAACCACAAGGACCGTCGCGGACCTCTCCCGGGTTATACACTTTTCCATTGGATTCACAGGGACAGCTTTCCTTTAATACACACTTTCCTTTCTCTCCAATATCATCCAGCAGGTAACCTAAAGTTAATAAAGTTATAAAAAGCTAATCTAGAGATTATATAAACATCAGTGAATTATGCAGCACTGGTGTGAAGCTGCTTCTAATTCAGCTCTTTCAAGTATGACAAGAAGAAAATAACAGTCCCTCCTAGGTGAATGGACACCTCACTTGACACGGCAGGGTGCAGAAAGCACTTTCCCGAGCCTCAGCTGCTGCTCCAAGGGAAAATGTTCGGTGGAGTCCGGAGGCCTTCATGGTGTAGGGACAGAAACACATCCTAGCTCTAAGTCCCTCTAATCCTCCTCCATAGATTGCTATGAAGCTGGACTAGAATGATTGCATTGCTGAAGTATCTTGCTACAAATAAGATGCCACCCAACTGGTGACTTCAGCCACCTCAGGGTCATACTGTCATGGAGACATTACCTTCTTGGCAGGTACATCCGCTCACACATTCACTGTCTTGAAAAGGAGCCACATTAGAACAAGTTGCAGGATTCGAGAGCCCGCATTCTTTATAGATGTGTTTTTCTGGGCATGTAGGCTTTTCTGGAAATATAAAAAAAAAGTGTGTATATGTACATTAGTGAAAATGAATGAGATAAATACATAATATTCAAATGCAGAGCTTTTCAAGAGATTCTTTCGAGTTGGGGGTTGGTTGGTTTTTATCTATTCGGTACAGGGTCTCACTACGCAGCTTGGATTCATCATGCTCCTCCTGTTTTCAGCCTCCCAGAGCTGGGATTACAAATGTGCACCACCAGGAGGCCCGGTCTCGGTGGCTGCCTCAGCATACCCAGGGGGGAGGCCAGCACGGCACGTGGTGTCAAGTCCCTGTGCTTGCCTAAGCAGGCGCTTAGTCCACTGAGCTATCTCACCGGCCCTCCCAAATGGGATTCTTTGAATCTGATTTTGAAGATAGTAGTCAATCTTTAAGATACAGGATCTAACTAAATTATATACATTTCTCGGGCATTATTTTATACATTTAGTTTAGAGAAATGTACAGTGCATGTAACTTCATCTTAAATTGAAATCAGTTCTTTTAGTTGTGTTGTAAGGACTGATCACAGCATAAGGCAGAAGTACATTAATATTTGGAAGAAGCCAATGTTTATGTTTTATTATTTTCAAAATAAAATCACAGCACTTATCAGCATACTTTTGATAAATTTTCCAGTTTTTTCACAGGATTTACTCATTTTCCCCCATTGTTTCTCAGTAATGATCATTAAGTTCCTAATGAAGATCTCAGCCCCCAACCAGGACTTGAGGACAAAACACGAGTCTCAGCCTCCTCCGAGGCACATGTCAGAGACAGGATTTTATTTCTCAGACCCTTCTAGGGTTTAGAGTCATTGGTGAAAACTACTTGGAATTACAACTGAACTTTAAAGTATTAGGAGAACTTATTCATCTCCTACAATAGTTGAAAACCTACCGCAAACCACGATGGAATCGTCTCGCCAGGACTCAAAGATGCCGGGCCCATCCGAAGCACAGAGTCGGGACAACTCCGAGAAGGTGTCGCACGAAGAACTTTTGTTTCCACTTTGGCAGTACTCATCGATGCAGACTGTTTTGTAGTCACTGGACAAAGGGGCAACCCTTTTACATTTCTCGAAGTAAGTTCCAATAATGCTGTTACAGTACTACAAAACAAAACAGATGTTTTATTGAAACATCAGAAAAATTGCAATAAAATGAAGCTTCAGGACTAGGTAAATATAGAAGTTTTGTTTGTTTTTGCAAAATATTGTGTAACTTGGACAGGAAGAATTGTGTTTTATTTGTTTGTTCGTTTGAGACAGAATTTCACTATGCAGTTCAGGCTGGCTTTGAACTCACTTGAGAGCCCTGTCTGGCCTCAACTTGCAGCAATTCTCCTGCCTCAGCCTCCTGGGTGCTGGGAAAGAAGTGTTGAACGCTGCTTGAAATAATTTTTTTTTAAAGTATAAGGTTACTGAAATGATTTGCAAAAGAACACTTCACTTCTGGCATTTTAGGTTGCTATGTAATGATTGAGAAATTATGCCTACATTGATTGAAAATGTCTCTAACTATAACTATAGCATGAACCTTAAAACCTGAGAAAACAGAAGGACAAAGAAGAGCCTGACTGATGCCCACGACTGGACCGGTGGCGGATGGAATAGTTCACACACAGAGGGACGCTTTCCCTCCAACGGCTAGCCTGCGTGCACTTGGCGAGCAAATAGCCCACCCGAAAGGACGGCACCTACACGTGGCATTTATGTGCATGTGTGTGTGGAAGCCTGGAGAGCTTACTCTGGAAACACTTCGTACTGTACGACGGCAATAAAGACACTTTATTGAACTAACAAGGTTCAAATTTCAGTGCATTTCACCTTCCACCTAGCCGTTTTCTATTGTTAACAACACTTGTTTCCAGAAGAACACAAAAGCTCCTGTCCAACAAATGCATAATTTGCACCAACCAGGCCAAGGAAAGCTAATAATCTCTCAATCTCTCTCTCTCTCCTTCAATCTCTCTCTCTCTCTCTCTCTCTCTCTCTCTCTCTCTCTCTCTCTCTCTCTGTACTGGGGCTTGAACTCAGGACCCTGCACTTGCCAGACAGAAACTTAAGCTACTGAGCTATCTCCCCATCCTGATAACAATATCTAAGTCAGGAGAAGACGATCTTTTCTTCCTTCCATCCTTTGTGCATCTTTTTCATCAATGAAAGGTTTCTTTCTGGTAAGAAATATAACGCTGGCTGCTTTGAGAGTAACATACTGTCTTGTACATATGCTGGTCCTTAGTAAAAATACATTGGTGTGAATATAAAATTTAATTTAAATAACTTAAATTTAAATATCTTAAGTCCTAAGATGCTATGCAACTGGTACAGAAGAAAGAAACAAAAGCGCTGTCATCACAGAGCTCACAGTCTTGGATAATACATGAGCAAAGTCTAAGAATGCTTGACAACCGATCACAAGTGAGAAGGCATGGCATAGGTCGCCCAGGAAAGAAAAAAACTCAGCAACAAAGATCAAGGAGGGCTTCAAAGGAAGAAGGTGGATGTTCTTGTGCAGCACTGTGGCTTAATTTGCTGTACGCAAAGATCACGAGATTTCTGTTGGCATAGCCCAACTCAATATTCATCAATAAAGCAGTTGTTCCTCCAATCCCTCTCAGCCACACACATTGATCTTGAGAATTTCATTTCAGCTGAAATAAGATTCTGCACATGTTTACATAGTCATGAAATGGTGGCAACCTACCTAATTAAACAGAGCAAAATAACCTGAACCCTAAATTCACAATGTAAATGGTAAGTATCTTTAAGTGTAAGTGCAATTCTTACCAAAAAGGCAGAGGATGTAGGGGTAACCACTGAGACTGGAGAGATGGGGCAAAAGTAAGGGCATGGGATGCAGTGCACGGGTTTGTGCAGTCAGAGGAGAATGAAGTCAAGACCACCCAGTGCTCATGGTGGAGAAGGGAACCTAAGGGCCTGTGCAGAGGAGATGAGAATGTTCCCCTAAAAGTCAGTAACTATCACACTGTTTTACCAGGCATTAAATTTTGTCTTGGCATCTATAGCCTGACTAAAGCCAAAACACAGACTAGGACATTGGCGTGGCAGTTGTAAGAAAAAGGCATGAGTGCTAAGGGGGGAGGTCTGCTATCAGAAGTGAACCCAAGGGTAACAAAGCCACTATAATCAAAACAGCATGGTATCGGCACCAAATAGATACAGCAGTCAATAAAACAGAATAGAAACCCTGACTTAAATCCAAACAAAATAAAAACTGGGCACCAAGAGAACACAATGGGAAAAGGATAATTTCAACAAATGGTACCTGAACACAGAATTTACACATACAAAATATTGAAATTGAACCCTATTCTTACGCCATACAGGAAGATCAACTCAAAATAGACTTTTTAAAAAAGTACATGTAAGACCGGAAAGTACAAAACTCCTGATCAGAGCATAGGAGGAAGAAGTCTAAAGAGCTAAAGCACATCATGATGGCTCCACTTAATACAATTTTACTTTATATGGAATTCATGCTGCAGGAGTAAATTTTAGCTGCTCTTAAAAACAAAGTAAAAGGGCCAGTGAGATAGCTCAGCAGTCTAAAGTACCTGCTTAGACAAGCTTAGACAAGCACCAGGACCTCACGCAGTTCGATCTCCTGCACCACACGCTGTGCCAGGCGGCCCCAGAAATTTTTTAAGAAAGGGCAACTGTGTTATGATTGATGGTAACTTGCCGCATTATAGAAAACTTCTGATTTCTATGCATACTCCATTTGCACCATGTTGTACACCCAAAAATACACATTGACACTTATTTTAAAAGAAGCCGGTGGAGAATATTGCTAAAATTTGTTGCTAGGCAAAATGTAGACTTCTTTCTTTTTTTTATTTTAGGGAAGAGTCTACAGAGTGTTCACAGTCTCACTACTAGATCAGACTCAGGGTGATCCGCCTACTTACAGCCTCCCAAGAGCTGGGATTACAGGTGTGCACCACCATGCCCAGTCTCCATTGCCAGCTCAGCATGCCCTGAAGGAAGGGCTGGGAAGGCAGGCCTGGGGAATGAACCATGGCCCCTGCGCCTGCTTGCAGGCACTTTAATCCACGGAGCTATTTGGCTGGCCCTAGATTTCTTACCTGTACTCCATCTTCACAAACTTTATAGCTTTTACTAACAGCGCTGGGGCAATCACCAGGAATTTTACTATTGGCAATGTGCTCGTTAATATCTTGACCTTAAAATGAAAGTATTGTTTAGTTTGAGATATTCATTACATAGAAATTCTTAATTTAACAACTTCTTGTTCTTTAGACAAATGTAAATTCTTACGAGATTTATCCAAATACTAAAAAGTTATTTTATGACTTTCTTCGGGAAAGCAACTTGTTTTAAGCCCACTGAAGCCTTACCTGGAGTGCTATTGAAGTTACCACAAAGGCCACAAGTTTCGTATCGCTTGTAAAGAGTGAGCTTTAAAAAAAAAATTTATATTTTTATAAAATATTGAAAACACCTCAAGATAAAAATCTATCCAAACCAAAGGACTTGTTCTTTTCATATTCAATTCTGGATAAACTGGCTACTTTGGGGTTTTAGGGTGTGATCAAAAGATACAGTGAATTTTTTCGTTTTGTTTCGAAGTTTTAAAATTCATTGTGTTAAGAGACACGTTGCCATGA
Organism: Octodon degus; assembly: GCF_000260255.1. Lineage (NCBI taxonomy): Eukaryota > Metazoa > Chordata > Mammalia > Rodentia > Octodontidae > Octodon > Octodon degus. The sequence continues at coordinate 497,070 of NW_004524985.1, read as the reverse complement.
ACGCCTCTCAAAAGGCTCCTTGTCACCTCCAACACACTCAGCCTCGTGTTCTGTGCTTTCCGGAGCAGCGCGGCCTCTTTCAGATCGTTAGTTGCATTGTTCTGGCTTGCCTGATGTAAAACATATACCTTTCATGACCATTTTGACTTCAGGGGCACGATGCCAGAGCCAGTGAAGGCAGTGGATGAGGACACGCTGTGAAGTTCTCTGAGCCTGCTTCTTGCTGACTGCATCCAGCAGCAGTATTCGCAGTATTTTTAATCACACCTTTTCCTAAGGCCTTTTTATAAGAAATGACCTCCAGAATTTAAAACAGGTCTAGTTTTCTCTCCCACTTATTAACTGCGCGTCATTAGATTATTTAACTTTTGTTGACCTGCATTTTCTGAGTTCCCCCATCTGCTGAATAAAATTAATAGTCATACATACTTCAACCTATTTGGGACATTAAATAAAATAATGCTCAACACAGTGACTAATACATAAAGATTTCTCATCAAACCTCAAGCTCTTAAATTTCTTATAACATATTATTTTTATTTAAAAACCCAAAGAACAAAAAACACAAGATAAAAAAATCATAGAATAACTTACTGAGAGTTTGTTATTTTTGTCCCACATTAAAGATAAGATCCCTCTACGGCTATTCAGGACATTATATTCTCCAAGTTTTTTAATGTGAATCAATTTGTTGTTATATGGTATCTGTACCCTGAAAAGTAAAAAATGCAAATGTATATAAATGGTAAAAATAGTATTTCTCTAGCATAGTTTTCTATTAATTCATATTTCTATATTCATTACAATATTTGCTAGTAAATAAGTAAGTTTTATTTCTCTTATTACTTCAAAAAATAGGCAATGGCTCTTTGGAGGTGGGTACAAGGGATCGAACTCAGAACCTTGCAATTGCTAGGCAGGCACTTACACCACTGAGCTATCTCTTTGTCCTGAGAATGACTTTTTATAACACTAGAGGACTGTTAAGGAACACATCATAGATCTTCAGAGTTTTGGAGAAGTGAATAAGGTGAAACTTTAGTACAGTTTCAGAAAAAATTGATAAAATAATGTGAAATATTCACAAGTAGAATACACATCATGCCTCCCTTTCTTATCCTAGAAGTATTAAAAATTGGTCTCCTTTACAGATGCAAAGTGTTATTTTGAAAACAGTCATGTAAAGCTTTCAGTCTTTTAAAGGTCTAAGTCATATATCTCTAATTTTATACTTCATATTAAACAAGTCACTAAAATGCAAATATTCTGTGAATAGTTTTGTTGACTATGCATGCTATTCAAAATCAAGATTTTGCAAGAGTCAAACAAAAGAGCTGTTGTTTCCAGCCTTGTTATAAAGATAAATATAGTATCTTAAAATACTAAAAATAGGAAAGTCTCACATGTCTGCCCAACAATTTATTATAAATACCTATAAAAACATCAAAATGAAAAAAAAATCAAAATGAGAAGGCTACTACCTCTTTCTTCCTTGCCCCCTCTTTCCTCTCTCCCTTCCCGATAACTGTACAACATTCATCCCATACTTTTGTTATTTACCTTTCTTCGTTAACTAAAATGGTATCACCCGAAATAGAAATTTCATTGCTGTCAATCAGAACTTTTATCTTGTCAATCTCACTGTCGTTGTTTCTTTGGATCTCAATATTGAAATCTCCTCCAGATTCCACACAGTGACGGCAGAACGTGAACGCGCATGAAGACTTGAAGGAAAAGATGCGGCCGTTGAAAGCTCTGTACGCGCCTCCATCCCAGGTAGCAGCTTCGCCTGCATAATGGTCAAGAAAATGCATGCTCATTACTAGCACACTTTCTAGCTGCTGTTAAAGCTTTTATGCACCATGAGAAAAATCGCTGAAGGATGCTATTCATAGAGGTACCAATGCTGTCTTTCTCTTGTAACTGTAATAGTACAATAAAAGTAGGAACCTAACCCTTCCTTGAAATACCCAAAATTAGCTATTGTAGCTACAAGATAATAAAAATAAAAACATCTTGGTTTCTATGAAAAAATGTAAATTGTTTCTCACATGGGGACGAATACAAGGCAGGAAGTAGTGGCTTGTTTGCTTGCTTGCTCTGCTTTTTGCAGATAGTCTTTCAAATGTCATATTAATGAGGTACAACTTATATGAGATGACATCTATGTGTGTGAAAGTAAGGTATTATGTTATGCATAAGATGTTTGATATTCAGACAGATAGTGAGGTTAAGCTTAACAGCCTAAGTTGTATGGTAATAACAATAAGCTTGTCTTCTGGAGGGTTAACAACCTAAGTTTGCAGACCAAAATTAGATTAAAAGGAGGACTGCAAGGAAAGCCAACATTTTGGCCCTAGCCTTCCAAGGTCAATTAAGACTCAGGACATATGAGAACTTGTACTGTAATGTCATGTAACTCTGTAATATCCCAAATTTTCTGATCAAGGAGATTATGGGGCCACAGAGGAAAGTGATCGATGATGTAGAGTGTGCCTAAGGAGAGTCACATCGAGAGAAAACATTTTCTCAGGCTTTCACAGAGAGCACATTGGCCAAGCAATGGCTGTGACTCACCCATATGGCTGACACTGACAAAGGTTCTACAATCTGAGGTACAGGATCTCAGGATAAATCCTGAGGGGATTTCACTGACCTTATCAGATCCAAAAGCTACAGCTCTTCTTGCATAGGTCCTACTTTATCTTGGTCTTAACCATCCAGCAGAAAAGTATAAAAACGAAGTATAAGAAGTAAAGCCATGCTGTTATGTTGAGTTGTAGGGGACTCAGGTCAACAATTTCTGACACTGTCAGTCAAGAGGAAGACCCAATACTATTATGGACTACTGGACTCTTTTAGTATATTTTGCTGAGTTAACACACCTATAATATTCAAATAACAGAACTAAACAAAAAAGGGGATAGAGATGAATGTCCATTTTGTATTTGTATATTCAAAATGGCTAGGATAGATTTATAGTTACATTCTCTTAATGAATAGAGGGATTTGTTCTAATAGTGTTTGTAAATAGGATATCATGTCTGCATCTTGTACAGCAAATAACTACTAGGAAGAGAGTATGCAATGTGTTAATTACTGAAACTGTCCTACCAATTTGATTTCAAACTGTCTCATTGCCATATGTCTCTCAATAAAATTATGGAAAAAATAAAAATAAAAATAAATAAAATTTTAAAAAAGAATTTTTCCTACACACCCCAAATATATTTTAAATAACTATGAAAGCAAATATTATACGTAGTTAACCCTTTCCTATTATCTCAGTGTGCATCAGTAATAACAAGATATTCTTTTTAAGCTATTGGGATCATGAAAATGTCAGTACAAACTTATTTCTAGCTTTATTCATATGGCCAAATAATTTTGTTTTGGTAATTTTAATTGCTGTACTCCACTTTCTTTTTTTGTACTTGAAACTATCAAGCAGTAGAAAAGCCTTGGATATTGAATGCCAGGATGACTGTCTTTTAGATGACTCTCTAGTAATTAACCCAACAGTTATGCAAAAAAAAAAGTAAGGTATTATTTGTCTGTTTATACATCTAGATATATACATATATGTATTATTTCCATTACTATGTTTATTAGAAAAATAGCACAAATGCCACCCCATATAAACATGCAATGATCAAAAGATAAGAGATGGACTTTTTTTTTTTTTTTTTTTTTTTTGGTGGTATTGGTGATTAAACTCAGGACCTTGCACTTGCCAGGCAAGCGCTTATTCTACTGAGCTATCTCCCTGGCCCTGACAATTTTTAAAAGTCGTTTTACATTTTGGTTACTTTGTGACCTCAGGTTCTGATTTTGGCATAAAACTATGAATAGAGCTTAATGTTATATTTACTTACCAATAATCTCATTTGTTTCTGAGTACTTTGGAGTGGCTTCTGGAATATGGGATCCTTTTTCTATTCAACACAATACACAGATTATTTAAATTTTAAGACATAGATTGGTTTAAAATGTACAGCGCATTAAGATTTTGTTATGGTTTGTTTATAGGTGCCCCCCAAAGCCTCCTGCAGTCATGGGGCAGCTTCTGGAGTCTGTGATTAATTACCATGGATGTGGATGCTGCCCTTCCCCAGGGCAGGTAATTTGCATTACACTGTACGGAGGACAGAGGCTAGCTGGTGACCTGAGCTGTTTGCCACTACAGTGAACTGCCCTCTGCCACGGAACCAGCTGAGTATGGACTGAAACCTCCACTGACTGTGAGCTCAATACACCTTTCCTCTCTTCATTTGGGGTGTCGGTCATTTGTCCCAGCAGTGAGAGAAGAGTAATGGAGACAGACTTCTACATGACAACTTGGAAGCTGCTACTGACGACCATCAGTCAATATCTTTATCCTAAATACATAATTTGACTTGGAGAGCCGGGATTTGCCAAAGTCACTCACATGATTATCTCTACAGTTTGTGTTTTTTTTCTGGGAATAGTCAACCATAAAGTGTTCTTCCATCCAAGTACTAACCAGGCCTGACCCTGCTTCCTTCCAAGATCAGAGGAAACTGGGCGCGTTCAGAGTTGTATGACCATACACAGTGTGTTCAAATGTATTGACTGAGATTAGGAGCATGTATGATTACTGAAATATGCTTCATCGACTGTAGACCTATGCTTTTAACTATAAAAATAAAGATATTGTAAGCTTTTTTTAAAACAGAAGCCTTGACACAAACAAGCCTAAGGTATATTATTGTTCAATGAGTCTCTCATAATAATAATTCAATTATGCCTATAAGGAGAATTGAACTTTCTCAGATCAAATAAGGAAATATGTGCACCTTGAAAAGTTAAGTTTCTCATTCTTATGTTTTGTTAATGATTTTTTATTTCAACTAATTTACATGAAATCTTAGGACAAAGGCAACAGAAGGACAATAACAAAGTAGATCTCTCTCTCCCTCTCTCCCCCCTCTCTCCCCCCCTCTCTTTCTCCCTCCCTCTTCCCTTCTTCCCTCCTCCCTCCCTCCCTCCCTCCCTCCCTCCCTCTCTGTACCAGGAATCCAACTCAGGACCTTGTGCTTGCCAGGCAGGCACAATGCCGCTGAGCTATCTCCCTGGCCACAAAGTAAATATTTCAACAGAGCTTGTAAGTATATTTCACATTGTCATTCACTGTCTATCTTTAAGCCACTTCTTTTCACCAAGGTTGTCTTTACTAAGATTGTGTGGAAATAGAATGCACTCCTACTAATAAAGGCATTTCTAAAATAATATATCTAAAATGATAAAGGAAAAGTTTACTATGCTTTATTAAAATTCCCTTAAAATAGAATTCATTTTCTCTTACTCAAATGGTTTCAAATACCCCATTGGTCACCTAAACTTTATATTCAAAGTGGAGAAATATTCAGAAGCTCAAAGTTAGATACACAGTAATATCAAGTTCTAGTACACCAATAATAAACTGAAATTTTAAAATTACATGCATTTATGTGTGTACAGTTCTCTAACACCCAAAGTTCATAAATAAAATTACCTGGAGAACTGGGCAGTCCAGATGTGCTATACTCAGATGAGCTTGTGACATCTGTTTTTAATACAAAATGATTAGATTGTTTTCTACATATAATTTTGCTTGGTAAAATATGATTTCTTTTTTTGGCAGAACCAGGGATTGAACTCAGGCCCTTGTGCTTGCCAGGCAAGTGCTTATTCTACTGAGCCATCTCCCCAGCTCCTAAAATATGATTTTTTAAAAGACAGAGCTGAGATGTTGCTGAGTTATAGAGAACATGCTTAGGAAATTGGAGGTTTTGGGTTTCATCCCTAACATAACAGAAGAAAGAAAAGGAAAAGGAGGGAAGGGGTCAGAGGCAGGAGGGGAGGGAGGGGATAGGAGAGGAAGGAAGGGAATAAAAAGGAAAATAAAAGGACAGGACCTCTCATAGATAAACCACAGGTACACATTCTGCTAATAATATTAAGTTTAGCCTAACGAAGCTACATAAGAAAAAAAAAAAAAAAGCTCAATAACATTCTAGAGTGACAAAATTAAATGACTTCACTAAATGATACCAAGTCAATTTATTCAACATCGACTGTCTTAAAATATGTCTATAAAAGAGAAAAGGGTTCAGCAGTCTGTTCCAGATACCCTTCCCACTGCAATCAAAGTTGCTTCCACTTTTACTTGTTCAGTTGAACACAGGATTCTCCTCCATAGAAACTGGACCCATAAAAACAACTGCCTTACAGGAGCTGACATTGTTACTAATGTCAAGGTAGCCAGCACCTCCCACAGTAAAGCTACTAGATCCCTACCACAGGAAACGCTGCCTTAAGGAACACCACTCACTATAAATCTGCTTGAGCAATCAAATTTGATGTCCAAATGGTAAGACAATTTGAAACTGGTAACCACTGCACACAAGACACTAGGTAGCTAATTCTGAATACATTTCTCTGGGATTAAGTGTCATTTGAATATCTAATCTACTGGGGAGCTTGAATTTGGCATTAAAAATCTCAGTACCTGTTAAATTCCCTATGCCAAATCAATGAAACAAAACAGATGATCATACAGAGCAAATGATTTCAACTTCCTTTTTTCTATTGAAATGTTGGCCTCGAAACTGATGCTTAAAGTTTAGCAACAATCAAAAATATAAAATTATCATATTTGTGTGGCCAAGCATTTTTGAAGTCATTGAACCTGAGTTAATCACAAATGCCACACTACACTATATCTTTTGCTAATTAGATTTCACTTTGTAGCATATAGTAATTCTGAAACTTAGCTCTAAAAGTTAACCCTGAATATTTGTCAGAAACCCCAGTCATTAGAAATGATCTACTGCCCAGGGATGTGTGGTTGCTTCCTAGGGTGATTTCCTAGGTATTCCAACACTACAACCAACATCTAAATGGGTCTCTTACCAGTAACAAAGAATATTTTAACTATTTGCCCCACAAATTCAAAGACCATTCAATCTAATGCTTTCGTTAAGGGAAAATAATATATTTCATGAGATTTTTCAAAAGGAATCAAGTCTATTTGCTCCTCTCAGAATTAACTTGCAAAGAAAACCAATCAAAGCCTGATTTAGGATGTAAAATTGAGCCCAACCCAGTTGTGGCCACCCTACTCACCTCTTCAACTGATTCCAAATCATTTTTGCTTAAAGACCACAAAAGAAACTCCATGCCAGTATGTTGACAACTATAAAACCAGTCCCACATGCTCTGCTGACAACATGTTAAATGGCTTTTACCTGGTCATATTTAAATGCATCTAAGCAAATTAGGTTTCTGGCTTACTTCTTTTTTTTTTTAATTTTATTTATTTATGTGTGTGTGTGTGTGTGTGTGTGTGTGTGTGTGTGTGGCCAGCTCAGCCCACCAGGGGGCGGGGTTGGCTGGCATGTGGCACTGGGGGATTGAACCGTGGTCCCTGTGCTTTGCTAAGCTCGTTCTAAGTAGGTGCTTTAGGCCACTTAGCCATCTCACCAGCCCCTTACTTCTTACATTATTATTTAAAATGTTCAAAATTTCCATTGACACCTTCAAAACTTGACTTTCTAATTAGAGCTAAATCTCAGCTCCTCATCCATGGAACTCATTCCAGTAAGGCTCAGTATTACAGGTACCTGAACCACTAAGGCCAGTTTCATCGAATTTGATTAGTCCTGAAGCACCAAGTCCAGCAGTACCCCTCCTTCCTCCACCACTTCCAGAATGAGAAGACCAAGAGTTGCCTCCTAATGGAAAATCAAGATGTGATTAAACAAAGGAAGAAATTAATTGGACCTTCCTGGGAATAGAGTCCAAGATAAGATACCTGGGCCACTGCCATCAGATCCTAGACTCAAGTATCCAACCCCAGCAGATCCACTGCCGCTCTTTCCACTCACCACTTTCAACAATTTTAAATCCCTGTCGACCAGATGGCCCCAGATTGACTCCTACATCTTCAGAGACAACACCAAAATATCCAATCCCTTTCATTTCACTCAAGCCACCTACTGAATATAAAATGTGGTCCAAAAATTACCTTTAGCTTACGATTCAGAACAGTTCTGTGCATAGAAATTAATCACCAGCTCCTAGCACACAAGACAGACTGGAGTATCCACAGCCTTTGAAACTCCCTCCCATGCCATTTCCATCAGAGTTTGCACCACAGTGGCCACGGCCACCACCCTGCCTTGAACTAGCATTGCTACCCTTGAGCCAGCCAAATCTACTTTGCTTTTTCCATTTCTCAAGCTAGAAAACCAGATCTTTCCCTCTTACAAAAATATTAAAACATAATTTTAAAAAATCATGGCATCTTGCAACCTATTTCAATTTCTCTGAAAGCATCTGAGTTAGTAGAAGTTCTATAGGCATCAGCACCGATGCTAGGATCCAGGCCCAGCAGAGACACTGTTGCCCTTTGCCCCAGCCTGCTGCCTCTGGATTCCTTTGCACCAAATACTGGACACCAACACCAAATTCCCAGCTTCTATCATGTTCACCTTCAGTTCTTGCACTGACAACTCCCACTAGAAAATATTTAACAAGGTTTATGATTCAGAAATTATTGTACATAACAATTACTATCAACAAACATACCACTAATGCCAGCCTCTCTAGCACCTTCGCTTCCTTTTGCACTAAGGCCATTGTGAGCACATGGATTCAAACTATTATCTCCAAAACCAATTTCAGTTCTACCCTTCATTTTTTCAGGTCCAATACCAAGGAACCAGGACTGTTTCACTGGCAGAGAAATAAGATGTTAATAAAAGAATGTATTAAAATGTGAAATCAATGTAGATTTCTTTGGAACATTTTCCCAAATTAGACTACCTGAGTTTCCAGCATCAGATCCACCATTGCCCTTCTTGTTCCAATTGAATTCACTGCTTCCATATTTCTTTTGACCTGTTATAAGACCAAGGCCCTTTGCTATATCACCAAAAGAGTTCACATCACCAAAAGAGTTCTCCACATTCCTCACACTGGTGGTACCTCCTGCAGGATATAAATGATTACCCGAACATATCCAAAAAATTTATGACTCCCACAGTTTTATGCACAGAAATTAAGTATCAATATCTAAACTTTATTCAACATTCCCTAAGTTCACTGTCACCAAATTGATTTGAAATAGACAATCCAAGATTAAGTTTTGCTCTAGAGTTTCTTTGCTACAAAGCTTAAATCTTAAGTCCCAGGCCCTCTGACTACCAGAAAAACCAAACTGTTATGACATAAAACAATAAATACGGGTAATTCTTTTGGATATCTCAAGAACAGACCAGGCTGGACACCTGAGCTACTTGCATCAAATCCAAAGCCTTTCAATCTAGCCCCAGCAGATATACTGCCACTCAATCCGTTCTACTCAATTGCATTGATTCCAGTTCCTTGTTCACAAGAAGCCCTTGAATTGGACCCCAAATTTCCAGAGTTATCACCAACAAATTGATTTTCATGTCTCACACTGGCATCATCTGCATAATACAAAATGATTATAGCAGAGTGTAGCTGAAAACATTTTATGACTCAGAAATTCTTATGCACAAATATTAGGTATCGATACATAGATCTTTGCAATTGAGACTGGGTGTGGTGGTGAGTGCCTGTAATCCTAGTTCTTGGGAGCTGTAAACAGGTGGATCACTACAAGTCATATCTAGTAGTGAGACTCTGAACAACCTGTAGACCCTTCCCTAAAAATACAAACAAACAAAAAAACACAAAAAAACCCACAAAGCAAACAAACAAAGAAAAGCAAGTAAAGATATTTCAACCATACATTCATATCCAAAGCTCTTTCTCCCTGTTTGGTTACGATCCCATGGACTCAAATATTAAATAAGGAGGAAGTTGTCTTCTCCAGTCACTTTTCTTTCCCACTTTTCCTAGAACTTCTACATACTACATGAGAGAAGCAGTAGGCGAGAACAGGAAAAGATGGAATAAGCTAAATAGAAGGAAGCTTGTGAAGCCAGCAATGACACGCTTCACCTGAAGAAACTTCACTGTTCCCTGCACTACTCAGCAAACTAAGTGACAATTTAAGGAGCGAATGATGGCATAGGGCATGAATGATGGTTGAATACAGGAACATGAGTGGGGGACAGCTGACAATACACATGGAGTTTCTAGAACCTTCGGAACTACCTATACCTTTTCCTCCAAAGTCTGTATAGCTACTGACACCAAGCTAACTTGAACCAGCATTCATGCATCCAAATCTACCCTTCCTTTTCCATTTTCTAAGCCATGAAACATATGAAGCATTTTAAGTTATCAATTCCTACAGTGAAGAACTTAACAATACTTGGCTTTTATAGTTGTGCTGAGGAGAAAGGCAGCTTGAAAAAATGAAAACTATTGAAAAAAACTCAGTACAAAAAGTTGCTAAATTCCCTAAAGACAGAATTCCTGACTAACACACGTGTCTTCAGAGCCTGCACAATAATAGACCAGAGCTGCAAGTGGAACACAGATGTTCCAATTGTCTCTAACAGAAACTAAGAAACACACAGATTCTCAGGCAAGCCTTTGTTTCCCTAACCACACCAGCCTGACTGTCTTCTGGCTCTAAATTTCCACTAGCCCAAGGTTCTCTCAACCTGGTTTAACTACTGCTGGGTCTCTGAAGCCACGGCTAAAGAGTGGCTTACCGAGAACTCTCTTCTTTCTGCCTGCATTGCCATCGGAGGAACTTGCAAAGAAATGTTCACCTGGCAGAAATAACAGAAGATTTTATCTGAAAATAGTATCGCCAACACAGAGTGGCCAAAGAAACTCCGTGTAACTCAGAAAGGGCACATTGGATTTTAAGTCCCATTCCCCCAGCAGCACGTAGAACAGTGTGTAGCATTGGTTGATTCAACCACCATATCTGTATCTTTTTGTCGTGGTTCTAAGAAAACAAGAGATTGTAGCTGTGAAGATTCCACAGTTGATGTGTACTACAAGCTTTTTTCTCACAAGCAGAGGAGAAACACCCTTGCCTGCTTCCTTTTCTAACATGAGTCTCAACACCCTACCATCCCCCACAAGTGTTCTGCCATATTGAATCCACATTTTCCTTGCTACTGCCACCTGATGGCAGCTGACAAAATTAAGATTAATCTTTTTGCCCATTTTTTTTAAAAAATGAAAATATTTACTCATAAATTAATTGTTGTAAACATGTCCTTCAAGTCTTAGATTAAATGTCATCCCAAAAAAGCATACTCTGAAGATTGGTAGCCTCAATCGGCCCCAACCCAATAATCCCAATTAGCATAATATTACTCTATTTTGTTCCTTAGATGTTATCATCTTATAATATACCATGTTTAATGCTTATAAGGCTGTATGTGCTTTCTACATTTTAAGCTTTTAGACTTAAGATTTCTTTATGTACAGCTATCTACAGAGGCACTCAGTATTTATTTAATAAATTTTTACGTGAACCTAGCCCTTCTAACTACATTTCTTGACATACATGTGTTTTATCTCTCAAACAGTAGGCAAGAACAGGAAAATATGAAATAGGATAAATAGAAAATGTGTTTTGCTTTTCCAGAAAAGTAGAAGAGAAAGAGAACAATTTAACTGCAGAAGTGTGAAACAGAATATGGTGTCCATCACAGGTAATCTGCTAAAGTGAACACCAAGATGGGGAGGACTCCTGTCCTTCAGTGTAGCAGGCAGCCACAACCCGCTCCATACATGGTCTCAAGATAAACAATAACCTGCCCTCAAGTTAGAGGACTTGATGGCTCAAATGCAAGGATGAAAACCCCCAGGCTTGATTGGTGGGCAGAAGTTGATCTGTTTGCAGGAGAAGTAAATGGATAATAAGTTGGGTTTTTCCTCTGGTGAAGGACAAAGCCTGGAATAAAAATAGCTGGGAACCCTGGGTCACCTAACACTCTTGGCACTGTAAAGTCTACTTTTTATGGCCACAGCAGTCTCACTCTATGCTTAACTATAGCCCTGTTCTGGCCTGGTGCAGGGGCTGCCTGCACTCTCCCACTCTGTAGTGTATGTAACCAGCAAAGTGCTGAAAGCCTCACTGTTCCAGGGCCCACGTTATGTGTTCAGCTACTTCATTCTAGTTATTGTCAGATTCTCTCTGTTACACTAATAAGGAAAATAGGAGGTGATCAGAACCCATGGACCCTCGCAATTATAACTTCATATGTTCCTGAAGATCACTAGGGATAGTGGAAGAACCTTGGATGAGGGAGCTGAATGCTTCTAGAAGCTTGGCACACTTAGAATTAAAAAAAAAATAGATCATTTTTAATTTATTTACTCATTTGGTACAGGGTCTTGTTATTTAGCTCAGACTTGTAGTGATCCTCCTGTCTCAGCCTCCCTAGTGCTGGAATTATAGGCGTGCACTTAGACCACTGAGCTATCTCCTCAGCCCTTTAATGCATCTTTTAATGAAGAAAATTATATAATGCTCATTCAAAATCAGTGAATATCCCAGGGGGCATCTCAGGTGACCCAAGGATTCTTTGAGTGAAGACTAAGTATGCATTTTTCCACTTTTCCTTTTCAAAACTGGGAACTAAGTGTTAATAAACTTTAAAATACCTCTTTGAAAAAAAAATAGCTGGGCAGTAGGAATCTAGGCTGGAGTACTGCCCACTCCTGCCTCCCGCTGAATTCCAATGGATCTGAACATTGCTTTCTAGGGTTTCATGAGTGCCCTATTGTCAAACAGAAGAAATCTACTTAACATTTTGTTCTTTTGATTACTGATATATATGCTGCAAAGGCCAGTGTTTGTACTAAATGAAGGTTACATAATACATGAGGATAGAGCAATATAAACTTTGCAGTATAATTATTAAGAAGGATAAATGAAATAAAATATTAGCACAGCATTCAACACATATTAAACATTCAGTTATGTTTAAGTAATATCTTTTAAGATACTTGATTTTCCTTACCACACTTACACAGCTTTTATTTTATTTCACTTACAATGTATTCATTATATTCATGATATTTCTGAGTTAAACTTCATAGATATATTACACTGTATTTGTTACCCGAGTATTTTCTCTAAGTATTATTTTATTGGTGAAATGAATATCTCTCATATCTTGACCAGTGGTCATATTCATTTATCTATTTATTTTTTTTATGTATTTGGTTCGGGGTCTCTCTATGCAGCTCGGACTCAGCCTTCCTAGTGCTGGAATTGCAGGCATGTGCCACCACACCCAGTCTTGTTGACCAGCTCAGTATGTTCAGGCCAGGACTGGGGCATCATGTGGTGCCAGGGATCAAGTCTCTGCACTTGCCTAAGCAGACACTTAGTCTGCTGAGCTATCTTTCCAGCCTTCATATTTATTTTTATTAACTGCTTTAATGCCTTCATCTTCATTCCATAAGACCTAGTTAGAACAATATTACCATGGGGGTTAGTGGAAAAACATATTGGTGGATAGTAATGATCAATATGTTTAGCTTATACACATCTTAGATATGTAGCAGAACATGTATCATCTCTTTAATATTTTCAGTTCTCCTGTGAAATAGGTATGATTTATATTTTTTACTTGAAAACCAGCAAATTGATACTCAGAAGAGGTTGAGTAGATTGTACAAATACTACACGGCCACTACCTCTTAAGCAAGATGTGTGTTAAACTCATGCCATTTAAACACAGATTGTTTGTGTGATGGGTAAAGATAAAATGTGTTTATCTACTTTGCAGCTTGAATATAAGTAAAATATGTTTACATCAGGTAAGTTCATAGTATATTTTCATGCAATTTTGCATGAATTTTTGGAAGTGTTAGTTTATATTTCAAACCATATAGAATGGAATAGAAAGAGAAGTAAACCTAGTTGTGTCCAAAAAGAGGAACAGCCACACCTCATTCAAGTCCAAACTCCATGGAGAAATGCTGCCAGACTGGAGGAGTGCACCATGTGGAGAGGAGGATTTTAAACATAAAGGGGACAAAAAAGTTCTGTGGTCTGAAATTAGTAAAAGCCAGTGAGTAATGAAAAATATGAAATAGTATAGTGACCATATTGGGAGCCCTTCCTGGTCCTCATCATGGCCCACAAAGTTTATATCTGTGATCCCATGGAAAAGTGATTGGAATTTTAGAGAGTTAATATCAGTCTACCATTTCCAGTGTGACCCATGCTGAGAATGAAGATGCTAAGGTGTATTTGTAGTTACGAGGAGCAAGGGGCCCCATGTCCAGCTATCGTGGTGGCTATCTGGAACAAAGGCCTCAGCCCAGGGATGAACCTGGGTTTTATTCATTCACGAAGAGAAGAGTGGCTTGGGGATAGTGACTGTGAAAATGGCAGGAAGCAGGTGAGTGCCATGAGGTGGGCCAGATAGGAGGCTTGAAATCCTCTCTGTGATATGCAGAGAGAAAGGTATGCAGAAAGAGTGATCTGCATAACACAATTGAGGTAGTATCTAATGTTTTGAGGTCAGTACTTCAGCTCTGATGTGTCATCTTTTATATGCTGGGAAGTCACAGCTTCTATCTCCAGGCTCAATCCCAGATGACCAGGTGGAACATTGGCTCTTAATCCCATCCCATCTCAGCTTGCACATGGGAACAATGGGGAGCCAGTGAAACACTACCCTGTTGTCTTTGAGCAGCATATCAGCTGGACTGACATCCATTGCTTAAAGGCAATTGAAGGGGTAAAGAAAAGTCCTAGCCAGCATGGCACATAACCATAAGTGGAAATAGGGTCAGGCTCAGCCTGAATGGAGACAATTGCTCCTCCTTTAATAAGAGTTGCAACAGGGTCAGCCAGATAGCTCAGCAGACTAAAGCTCTTGCTTATGCAGAATGCAGGGGCTGGGGTTTGATTCCCAAGTGCTGTGCTGGTCCCACCCCCAGGGTGCACTGAGAGGGCAACTGAGACTGGGTATGGTAGTGTGCAACTGTAATCTCACTGCTTGGGAGGCTGCAAATAGGAGGATTACTACGTGTCCTATCTGTGTAGTGAGACCCTGTAGATCCTGTACTAAATATTAAAAAGAAAAAAGAAGAGTTGCCCATCTTGTTCTCCACATGGCAGGTGGATCATTTTCTTAAATATGTGAATCTCAAGCCAGGCATGGTGACTTATTCCTGTAATGCCAGCACTTAGGAGGCTGAAGCAGGAGGATTGAAGTGAGTATGAGGCCAGCCTGGATGACACAGTGAGTGAAGGCCAGCCTTGATTACACTGTGAGCCTGTCTCAAAAAACTAAAAAATGTCAGTCTCAATCTCATTAAATAATGATTCTTCTGAGGAAGAGCATAACCTGAGAACTTACCCAGTTCGATGTTGGCTCGGGCTTCCTTGGTTGGCATTTATCCAGTGTACTTCCAGTCTTAGAAGAGTTGCCCTTAAATAGTAATTTCCCCTAAATAATACCCAGAACTACAAAGTTCTCTGAGATCTAGGAATAAATTCAATTCCTTGGAATTTTAGAGGGATTTAGGACTATAGAATTCCAAGTGTTCCTTGTCTCTTTATAACTCCTTGGATGGAACTTCTACAAGAAAGTTGAAGACTTACATGCTCCCCTTATTCAAGGTAACGACCAGATTTTTGTGTACTTGGAAGAAAAATTCTTGCTCTGTCACTGCTGTAGAACTTACAGAGTCCTGCCATAGTTATTACCTTGCTGTCTTTACCAGATCGCTGGCCTTTTGCTTAATCTCACCTTATGTTCCACCTCAAATAAAATATTTTCCAATTATATTCAATTCCATTTAGGTTGCAGGAAAAATGGGGAAACTGAAAGCCTTCATTAGAAAAACATATCAAAGTAATGTTGGGGTATTTTGATTTATATATACATTATCTTAGAACAAAATTGAATCTATAATGATAACAGCAAAAATCTTACTATTCAATTTAAAAAACTTTTCATAAGAGCATTCTTGTTAATCTGGTATGGATTATTTTTCATTTTGATCAGTGGGGAAACAACAACAACAACAAAATGGGTGATACTGTTATTGAATCACCTGCAGGCATTTGGTAAAGCTATTAAAACTAGCATCGATTTTAATTAAAATAGATCTATGAATTAATCTTGGAAAACACACAAAAAACATGTTCTTCCAACAAAGCAGTAGGAAAGTGATACCTTAAGCCTACACATATATATATTTTCTATTGGTTTAAGAAATTTTGGAATGTGAATAGCAAGATCCATTTTCTATTTTCAATTACATCAGCTTTATAAATACAGCTGTATGTTAAAATGTCTGCCCAGGTTAAAAATAATAGAGTATGTCTTTGTGTAATGAGAAGAGACCCTGAGTTTTAAAAATTTTAAGTATTTCACAGAAGGGAAGTCTTTCCTAGGAAGAACAACATACGAAAACAAAAGAAAAATACTTTACCTGATCTGCTCTTCATTATTTGTTCATCTGAGGAAAGAAAGCAAGAAATACTGTTGTGAATGTTGCCTCTGAAGCTTAGATTTGCCAGGTGATTAAAGCCACTTCTTGTCCTTAGAGATACAACCTCAGAGGTACGATTGAATTCAATATTCAGGCAAGAACAGCCTAAGTAGCCACTGCCCCTGGTGGGTTCTACTCTCTGGAAAGACAAATGTAGGATAAAGGCCTGTTCAGTGCCCCAGCCAACCTGAAGCACAGTTCAAATTAGAATGAAGTAAACACAGCACAGGAATTTTTAGATTCCTGCAAAGATGCTCCAAAGCATTGATTATTATTCTAGGGTGAGGTGAAGATTTAGTTAAAAGACATTTTTATTTGAGACACTGAATTTACTGATTGAAATGATTATAACGTTTTATGGCTGAATGCCAAAATTCGTACAAAGACAACTTATAAACAAATATTATTGTCATTTAAGTAGATTACCATCATATTCAAATAAGTGGCATGTGAATTTCTAATCTTGCCAAGCTTTTATAAGTACAGCTGAGTTTAAAACTTACAGAAATAGATAAACTAAAAGGTGTTTTAGCATGCTCCAATTAAATTAAGAGATGGAAGCATTTTTATGAGATGATCAAAATAATGACCCCCAAAAGAATTTTCTCAATAATTACTTGCAACAAAATACAAAATAATGGCAGTAGAATTTCATGTGTTGCATATCAATTATTTATTTAAGAACATTCAAAAATATTTTAGGTAACATCTTTAGTTTGAGATGGTTGGAATGCTTTTCTGTGCTCTGTAATGATCACAAATCTTTTAAACTCAAACTGACCACATTATTTAAATAAAAACTACACATGGTCCAATAGCAAGATGAGCTTCTGGAAAATGGAACAGCCTGGGCTGGGGAGATAGCTCAATGGTCTAAGCGCCTCCTGGCAAGCACAAGGACCCAGGTTCGATCCCCAGTACCACATGCCAAGTTCAGCTGCACAGCAAGACCCTGTACCAAATAAATGACTAAATAATAATAATAATAATAATAATAATAATAATAATAAACTTTTAAAAAGAAATTAATAATCTAGGGCTTACAATCAGCAAGCCTATCCCAGTTATGCAGGCATAAATTAATACAAACAGCAACTGTAGCTAACTGAAAGATGTGTTGCATACAAATGAACACATAAGGTTCTGGCTCTTTGTTGGCAAAACCAAATTGTAGAAATGTGCACCTAAAGAAACACACAAATAGATTAGTCAGGGCTGAGAGGAAATGGTTTGTGGAAACAGTTTGGAGATGCTTAATATAAGTGTTTCCAGGAAAAACAAACATATCATGAAATTATCTATGTTGTAGATAATTAAACTATTGTATCTGAAATATGACTTGCAATCAAGAAGTCATTTCCAGGTCCTTTTGAGGCAGATAGAGATGTTATAAAGCCCAGGCACAAATTCTTGCTTATTTGCTTTGCTGATCGGGTAAGACCTCGTGGGTCACTCGCTCAGGCTGTGCATTCTGACCACAGGTATTTGGCTAACGAGTTTGAGTCCTTAGTGCTTCCATCGCAGGAGACTAATAGTAGTAAAAACTGAACTTGGAACCAAAAGCAAACATCGTAAGTCTACAAGGATGTACAGTTAGATGTTTAAGGCAAGTTAGCCAACAAAAGGTAACTAAAAACCTGACACAAACTCAGAAGCCACGCCCAGAAAAGGGGCAGACTGTTCAGGCAGTAGATGTCAAGGGCATAGTGTGTAAAATACATAATATATTAATTAGCATTTGTGTTAGTGTTTTCAAAAAGAGATTAAGCGATATTCAAAAGCCCCCTCACTTTTTGGATTACAAAAAATAGGGCATATATGATTTCTGAAAGTTTACTTTGTAAAACAATCAGTTATTTTTATGTAAAAGATTATTGCACACTAAACAAATATGATCCCAAATTACTTGGTAAATTCAAAGTATCAATAATTTAAAGAATAAAACAAAAGATACATAGTAGGAAGTAGGAGAAC
>NW_004524985.1:423490-476778 GCF_000260255.1 Octodon degus | reverse complement strand
TAATTCTGTTGATAAATCAACAACCAATGGAAACTTGTATCTGGCATCTTTCTTTAGCAATAGTAGCCAATTGGTTCAAAAAGGGAATAGAAACATAGTTCATTACAAAGCTTCTGGACTCAATCCCCAGTGCTCCAAAAACAAAGCCAAATACATGCTTTGAGCAGCATATGTTTGTGCTATCTTAAGAAATAAACACAATTATTAAAAGTAGAAACAAAGAATATTTATTTTTTGTAAATTATAAGCAAAAAATATAACAAGGGATTGTATATGATTGTGAAATTCATCATTAGTAGACATAACAATTCCCTAGTGCCCATTAGACAATCTCCTACGTAGTTAGATTAATAGAGATGTTTTCTCTTAATTGTAGCAAATAATTACACTCTCCATAGTTTGGCTTCACATAGAAAAGTAAAACATTTGTCTCATGCTCTGTCTCCAAATTTAGAAAACAGATGACATTAAGACACAGAACACATCTTCCTTATTCGGAACTTTCTCCCATATTTAAAAAAATGCTATTTTTCTACACTTTTCAGAACTAGAACTAAAAGATAGAAATACTTTTGTCTCTAACAACTTTTCCATTTTGTCCATTTTTAATTTTATGGGAATTTAGTTTTGCCTTTCAGTTACTTTCACAAGTTAACTGAGTTTCTCAACAGTCCAGGAACTGTGTCAGGTGACAAAATGCTTCCCAGCGAAGTTTTATTTTGATGATAGAACAGCCTTTTCATTTCAGGCACTTAATTTGTGAAAATCATGATTATCAGTGGAGAGGGGCTGGCCTTACCGTGCGTGTGAGTTCAAGGTAGAGGCACCAACGCCTCCACGGCAATGAGAATGGGTACCTGCGCTGCTGCGTTTCATAGCCCCTTTAAGACAGGCTTGTTAAAGTGGAATATGCAGTAAAATGAAAATACAGTTGTCTTACATAGCATCCTGCTCTGAGGAATAAGAAAGAACTCCCACGAGAAAAATGTCTGAAGACAGACAGCAGGACATGCTGGTGCAAACACATATGAGCCTGTCCAACTGACAAGACCGAATTCATCCCTACCTTTGCAGAAGACGCAAAGCGCCACAGCCAAGCTCAGGACGACCAACTGCATGGTGGTGATGCGGGACCTAGAAGCAGACACAAGTCATCCTGGAGGGTTAGGTCCGCCGGGGAGCTTGCAGCTGGTGCTTTTGTAGCCCTCACCTCCACCTCATCTCCCACTCGGGCGAGGCGTGGTCAGCATGGTGATGACAGAACGAAGGTACACACCACGGCGTGCCAAAGAGAAGCCTGCTGCAAGTCCCTTCAGTGTCTTATTTCTGTGACATCTAGCTTGGACCGAGTCCAGCCAATGCCAGACTAGAACATGCCATCTTGCCGCCCTGAGCAAACAGCCTGGCCAGGAAATGAAAACCTCAGGACGGAAAGCCAAATACGCTGACAATACGCGTTGACCTGCGCCCTGTCATTGCAGGAGGCTTAGTGCTGCGGGAAGCTCAAATCCTGCCACCGTGTATTACAGTGGTCCTTCCGGTAACCAAATGTATTTTAAACATTGATCTGCTTTCCATGCAGAACCGTTTCTGCTCTCTGGAGTACTCTCTCCACCGATACCCACTGAGCGTGCTCCCTCACTGTTCAGTGATGCAGGTTTTAATGACGCACTTTACAATCAGCCAATAGCTACTCCTACAGGCTATGATTTATTTTTTTCCCAAATAATTTTTTTCAGAGTCATCATTAGACTGTCGCTTTAATGAGTCAATCCTCTCTATATGAGAACAATTTAAAATCTGGATAATCAGCATGGGATTTATTTATTTATTTATTTGTGCATGCGTGTGTGTGTGTGTGTGTGTGTGTGTGCGCGGTACTGGGGATTGAACTCAGGACCCTGTGCTTGCCAGGCAAGCATTTATTCTACTGAGCTATCTCCTTGGCCCATGGCTTTGAAACAGATACCCAAAAAGAGGGATCAGTAATATATCTTTGTTGACATATTTTACACCAAAATATGAATTAGATTAAAATTTCTCCCAAATAGCTTATGTTTTATCACTGCGAAGTCCCCAGATACCAGTCCCTCCTCATCTCACTTAGGTCTCTGCTGAAACATCCTCTTCATATAGATATGCTTCCTGAACACATCACCTTAAATTCCTGACCCCAGTACTCCTTCTCCACAGTCACTTTCTGCTCCACTTTTGTCTGTACCATCCACCACCTTTCAATGTGCATATTTTAATCTAATCTATTGAATGCCTGTCTGTCTTTTGTACTAAAGTATTAGATCAATTAGAGCAGAGATCTGGGTGTATTTGATTCATGGCTGTGTGTCGAAAAAAAAGCTAGGCATATACTATGCACTCAGTAGGAATTGAGTGAGGGATTTAGTAAATAACTTTGTTGAAAAAATAGAATAATAGTGACAATAACGACATAAATAGCTTTTACACGTTATTTACATTAAAAGATGTAATTCAATGTAATAGAACATGCACTGATTTAGACACACTGTGTTAAAACAAGGGAAACATTGATGGACAAAAAAGTGCTCCAACTGGGCTGGAGAGATAGCTCGGCAGTCTGAGCGCCTGCCTGGCAAGTGCAAGGACCCTGGTTCAGTCCCTGGTACTGCATGCCATGCCAGCCCCAGAACCCTGGGCACACAGAGCGGGCACCAAACCCTGTACTAAATAAATAAATAAATAAATGAAAGATTAAATTTTATTTTTTTTTAAATGCTCCAAACCAGCTGAAATTTCTAATCCAGACCCATCCTTATTTCTGGGTTAGAATGTTCTACTAGTAGTTCTAACAGTTTTTGACTGATTTCACCAGTTTAAATTCATCATAAAATGATGAAACACAATCACAAGGTTTTAATAATATTTCTTAGACATTTTCCAACTTAATGCTAATAGCCAAAGATAAACTGATTTATGGGAAGACTAAACATTAAGATTATAATAATTGTAATAATAAAGGATTGTAAATCATATATGCTATATTTACATGTACCATTGAACATTTCTGTGTTCTCTTATTTTCATGAAGAGCAAGTAGTTATGTCTAATTTTTTTTACCTTGAGTGTTCCAAAGTATCTGCAATTGATATTATAAGCTAAAACGTATACATATATGTATAGACACATATATTAATGATATCAATTTAGCAAATATTAAATAGGATTTTGAAAGAGAAATTTGTTTTTCTAAGAAGTAATTCATTTTCTTCTGGAATTGCTCATTAAGTAGCTTCTTTTAACAAGGATATTAAAATCTATATCTTTTGCAATTGTATACTCTTGGCTAAAACCATTTGACAGTATGAAAACATACATTGCATATCCGTTGTACATAGATTAAATCATGTCCATCAGAAAGAATACCAGTCAAGTGACTGTTCCTTGATTTTAAAGGATGTGTTTTAAGTGTCTGTGCACTTAACAATTTACTTTCCAAGAAACGGTCAACAGTGGAAAGGACAATAGCACCAGGATGAATAAGATTGCTCTTAGAATAATGTTTGTACCAGAAGGAAATACAAAGAATGTTAAACAGTATCTATTTGGATTGTGGAACAAGAAGTTCTCTATTTTAATATATATTTGGTCTAAAATTTGAATGTTGAGCACCTGAAAACTAGAAAAATTCTGTTACGGTAATTTTCTTTCTGGGAGAAATAAAAAAATAAGCTTTCAAAAATATTTAAATCGGTACAGCTGTTTGAAACATATGGACTGTATATAAGTTTTCTAAATGTCTCATCTCCAATTTAACTTTTAAAATTTTGCTTAGGCAGAGCAAACTGACAATATTGGAAGAGCATTTCAGGTTGTGATTTTATAAGAGTAGACAAGAAACTTGGTTAGGTTTTGGGAAGTGGCATTGATACATGCAGCTGCCGTACCAACTTCCCTGAGTAAAATTGTGGGAGGAACTTCCCGACTGCCTTAAGCCACGTTCCTGAAAAAGCCCCTCGGGGTCTTCTCTCTTCCCCTGCACCATCGAAGTGTTTTCTCCTGCTCCTTAGAGCATGTGTTAAAGATCACTTCACCATTCGTTCTGCACAATTACTCCAAAGCCGCTGCATCAGATTCTTCCGCCCAACATTCTTCTTTAAAAATTCAGCCCTCTCTTTCCATTTTCACTGCACCTTCATGAGACATAAGGTATGACCGAAAGATATGGGGAACATTTGCAGTCTTTAAAAACTACTACCATAAAAGGTGAATTGTTACTAATACTCTCAGTATACGTCTCTTCTTTCCCAGTGCACGCATCCCACTGTTCTTTCCACATTCTGAAGCAGTTGTAGAAGGCCTCTTTGGTGAGTCTCTTCCCTTGTTTCCCTGGCTACTGCATGTCCTGAATGGATTGAAAAGGTTTACCCTTCCCAGTCATTTTGGCTTTCCGGAGGAGCCAGAAGCCCCACGGTGTCAGATCCAGCGAGCAGGTGGATAGGACCACACTGTAACATATTTACGAGCCTGCCTGCCAGGTGGACAGCACTTTATAGCAGCATCCATCACAGCTTTGATCACACTGTGGAAAGACACCCAGGAAACAGAACTTCCAGAACTCCTTCAGAAGGCAACAAAGATCTAGGGACATTACAACTGTTTCCCGTTTTTAATTTTTATGAGCACACACATTACAGAATAATTACACTCCCTGTGGAGAGTTAGCACACATACATACCCCAACTCAATTCTTTTCCTCATGTTCCTCCGGCTTCCCTCCATTTCTTGATTGCCTTCTCATTTGAGAAAGATCTGTAATCCTGCCTTCTAGCATCTATCTTTTACCTTGTTCTTAATTTACGCTTTGAGTTTCTCATGTAAGAGAAACAATGAGATATATAAACTTAGGTTTCTAATTTATTTGTCCTAACACAGGTTTCAAGTTGCATGACTTTTCTTAGAAAGGATTCATGTCTGTTCTTCTTTGTGGCAGAGTAATATTCCACCATGTATAAATGTCACATTCTTCTACTTTTCTGTTGATGTACATTTAGGTAGCTTCCAAGATTTTCCTATTATGAAATGTGCTCGTATAAACATAGATGTATGTTTATCACTGTGATATATCTTTCAGTCTTTCCTAGAAGGTATTATCTAGAAGCAAAACAGCTAGGTCATATAAGAACTTCTGGTTTTAGAAGGCACATGAAGGTGTGCTAGTTCATATTTCCAAAACTGCAGATGAAGCTACCCCCATTATTTATTATTTGATTTCTTGGTGATAGCCATTCTTTCTGGAGCAAGATGAAATGTCATTGCTGTTTTAACTTACATTTCTGTATTTTTTTGTATATTAGTAAGGGTCTACAGGGTCTCACTATGTAGAAAGGACTCATAGTGATCCTCCTGTGTTCAGCCTTCCAAGTGCTGGGATTACAGGTGTGCGCCACCACGCCCAGTCTCCATCATGGTCTCAGCACACCCTGGGGGCGGGGCCAGCACATCAAACCGGGCGTCCAACCCTGGCTGCTGCATCTGCCTAAGCAGGTGCTTTTTGTTTTTTTGTTTTTTTAGTGGAACCAGGGATTGAACTCAGGCCCTCACACTTGCCAGGGGAGCGTTTATTCCACCGAGCCATCTCCCCAGCTCCCCAAGCAGGTGTTCTAATCTGCTGAGCTATTTGGCCAGCCCTGCATTTCTATAATGATCAGTGAAGCTGAATATTTTTCATCTATTTATTGAACACTTGTCTCCAATTGGTTCATGAACAGCAGTGTCGAGCAAAATATTGCTTCCATTTTCAAACCCCACATCAGGTGAGAAACATGATGGCAGCCATCTTCCCCAGAATCATGGAACAAATTACGTTCAGGTGCGGAAAGACCGCTGCACTTGAAACATTAGCCAGCACCGTCAAGCAAGAGAAGGAAAAAAGATGTGTGTAGGGGAGGAAGAAGTTGAATTCTCATTATTTGCAGATGACCTGATCCATGACATAAAAGACCCAAATTCCACCAAAAACTTATAGAATAACTAGACGAATTCATCAATGTAACAGAATACAAAGTCAATGCCAAAAATTCAATAGTGTTCCAGCACACCAACAGTGAACTTGCTGAGAAAGAAATTAGGAAAGCAACGTGATTCACAATAGCATTAAGAAAAATACTTAAGAATTAACCTAACCAAGGAAGTGCCAGACATCTACAAAGAATACTACCCTACTCTCAAAAAGAACATTGAAAAGGGTATCAGAAAAATGAAAAGATACCCCCTGCTGCTGGCTAGCCAGAACCAATATAGGCAAAGAGAAGATTCTCCTAAAACTGATACACAGATTTAATTCAATCCCAATCACAATACCAACAGCACACTTCAGCACTAGTGGAAATAGTCTCAAAATTCATAAAGAAGGAGAAGAGGCCAAGAATAGCAAAAACAGTCCTGGGTAGTAAGAGCAAAGCAGGAAATATCACAGTCCTGGAATTAGTTAAACTACAAAGCTACAGTGATCAAATCAGCACGGCACAGGCACAGAACCAGACACGCTGATCAGTGGAACAAAGCAGAGGATTTAGAAACAACCCTCTGTACATTTGATCTTTGACAAAAGGACCAAAAACATGCTGGAGGAAGGGTAACCTTTTTAATAAAGAGTGCTTATGACATTGCTGTACACACGCCAAGGATTGTCTTTTGCCATATATTAAACTAGAATCAAAGTGGTCAAAGTTATGTTAAAACAGAAGCATTTAATATGCTGGAAGATGAAACAGGTAAAACTTTTGATGATGTGAGAAAGGTCTTTTAGCGGGGCTGGCAAGACAGCTTAGTGGTCTAAAGCACCTTCTTAGGCAAGCTTAGGCAACTGCAGGGACCACGGTTCGATCCCTGGCACATATGCCATGCCAGCCCCACCCCACCCCCAGGGTGGACTGACATAGCCACAAAAAAGGTCTGTCTGAACAGAACCCAATGGCCAAGAAATAGCACCAAAAATACACAGATGGGATCATATCAAATTAAAAAGTTTCTACACAGCAAAGAAAGCAACCAACAAAATGAAGAAATAACTACAGAATGGAAAAACTTTGTGCTAACTATTCCTCAGAGTAATAATATCTAGAAGATATAAAGAGCTCAAAAAACTTAGACCCCCCCCCAAGTAAAAGACCTAATCAAAAAATGGGCAAATGAAATGAATATACACTTCTCAGAAGAAGGAAAATGATCAATAAACACATGAAAAAATGTTCCGCTTCACTGAACATTAGAGAAATTAATTCTTTCTTTCTGTTGAATTCTTCTCTTACCCAATATAGGGACCTCACTTATCTCTTCTGATCAATTTTGGCTTGAGCTCCGCTTTGTACTAACATAAGATAGCTACTCCTGCATGCTTCCAAGCTCCTTTTGCTTGGAATATAACTTTTCATCCTTTGAATTTTTTTAGACTATGGATTTCTTTTTGGGTTACATGTGATTCTTGTATACAGCATAACATTGTGTTTGATTTCTTGATTCACTGTGCCAATCGGTGTCTGTTGATTGGAGAATCAAGATCATTCACACTGAGAGTTATTACCAAAAACTATTGACTTACTCTTATCCTTGCATTATTTCCTGTTGCTAATTCCCTTTCTTTCACTTCTATGTAACTGCTCACCATATTTAGTGTAATCATCCTATTGGGTCTTTTAGTACTGTTAGCTTCCTATTCTCTATGATATTATTGAGAATTTTTTTGGAATTTAGAATTTCTGGTTGACTGATCATAAATTTTTTATGTGGTCTTTTACCAATGAAATATTTTACTTCGCCACCAATTTTCAAAGATAGTTATGAAGGATATATCACTCTAGGTTGGAAGTTGTTTGCTTTTAGGGCTTGAAACATTGTATTTCTAGCTCTCTTGGCCTTTAAATTTTGTGAGGGCTGCTATAATTCTAATAGGTTTTTCATTCTAAAAGACTTTTTGCATTTCTCTACTAACTTTTGAGATTTTGTTGCACTTGTGCTACACTTCCAGGATTTTGACCAGAGAGGTTCTTTTCTGATATGCTATGTCCTGGAGGGGTTCTTTTATGACTATGGCTACTTAGGGTTCTATATCTCTCACTTAAATGTTAACTTCTTTTCCCATATTTGGAAATTTCCTATTATTTCAGTAGCCAGGTACTATGCCATTTGTGACAATATCTTCTGATTTCTCCCCTAATTCCAATTCACCTTAGTTTCTTATTCTTTACATCACTTAGCAATTGTTGGCTCCATTTCTCATGTTCTCCTGTTGTGTGCAAGGTATCTGTTACTAAGGGGTCACCAATAGAAGACCTGTCCTCTAGTTCTGGCACTTGGTCCTTACACTGGTCACTTCTGTTGTTCACACTTTCCACAGAACTTTTAATCTGTCACATTTTTGTGTGGCACCTTTTTATGGCCTCTAATTCTTTTCTATACTGGACATTTATGTTTTATAGCACTTTATTTAGCTAAGCTAGCTTTTCTTTCTTTAAAGGAAGGGGAAAGGTACGTTTGGCTCACAGTTCACAGTGGTTTCTGTCATAGTTGGCTGGCTCCGAGGGAGGGTAGTTTGACAGAGTGGCATTGCAGAGAAGTGGTCCATGGAAAACTCGCAGGGGAGAGAATGCAAGCGGTCAGCTAGCTGTTCAATAGTGTCGCCTGTAGACTCCCTGATTTTTTTTTTTAAATTAGGCCAATTACCTGTTTAGTTATATCTTGTTTGTCTCCATCCAGCACCTTATTCATCTGGCGTATTTTTCTACCCTCTGTTATCCTTTTAAATAAGTCAGCTGTGTGGTACTTGATTACTTCGTCAGCGCTGTGTAGATCCGCTTTAAGGGAATTAGGACTATTTGAAGGCACATGTTTCTATTTTGTGTGCTATTTCTGTTGTTTACTTGTTGTGCTGAAGTTTGTAGGTTGATTATACTATAAGACTTTGTTGCTAGTAGGAGGCTGCTTTAGTTAATATCTGTTTTTTAACAATGCCTTTTGGTTAACTTACTGTAAGTTTTTTCCTCTGCCCCATAATTTAACCTTTTCCATTTATTTGAGAGGGAATGCTGCAGTGTATTTTACCAAGTAACCAGTTCTGGGAATGTAGTATTGTTAGTGACACAAAGACAATGCAGACATTGGCATATAGAGAAAACAGGTTGTAGCACCTGCTACATCACCTTGGCTGTACTAATGAAAGCATCAACTATAACACCATCAAATACAAACTGGAATTTCACATACCCTAAGAAGCAATAATGTAACACTCTTCACCACAAACAAGAGATCTCTAGCTGTATACACACTAAGATAAACCAAACATTGAAGTACGGTAAATACTACTAGCTGGAACAACTTCAACTCCACTAACAATAGAACACTATTTAAAAGTTAACTAATTATATAAAGATTCCTAAATCTTAATAGTTGTACTAGTAAAAATAAAAGGGGGAAGACTTCCAGGAAGATGATGGTATGGTGAGCATCAAAGAAAGAGCCTTTCTGAGAGTTGCTGTCCAGATACTGGAGTATAGCAACTCAAGGAAGACAAGAAAGGAAGTGAGTCCACTGGATACAGGAAAGATCTGAAGCAAGAATTGAAACTCCTGGGGAGAGTGAAGAGAGAAACTTAAAGAAGGAGGTGGCCAGCAGAGAATTCTCCGAGTTGGGACTCACTGTGTGGGAAGAGCAGTTCAAACCTGTGGATACACGGTGAACGCTGGCAACCAGAGGCCTCCGCGGGGAGACACAGCAGTGGAAGCAGTGGATTTGGAGGACTGCACTAGCTGCGGGTGAGAGCTTCCGGCTTAGGCCTCCCTCAGGAGAGGGTTATTGGTAGGAGCCACCTCGAGAGGGGCCAATGGAGCCCAGAACTCAGAACAGCTGCTGGTCTATCTAACAGCTCCCAGCTGAGTTCAAGCCCACAGAGAGTGTGCTAGTGGCACAGGCTACACGGTCTGGTCCCAGCTTTATGGTCAGAAAGAAGCCTGAACTTCAGGGGAGACAAAGGTGCAGGCTCACTTAGAGTACCCACTACCCCAGGATAAAGCAATTGCTAGCTGGCTGGGATAAATCAACACAGATCTGAATTCTGTCTCCTTACATAGTCTACCACTGACACTAAAAGTGAGCTTTTTTTCTCTGTCTCTCTGTCTTTTTTTTGTTTTCTACATTGTTTGATCTTACTTTTCTAGGAGTATGAACATGATTTCTAGTTTATTTTGAGATTGTTCTGTTCTGTTCTTCCTTTGTTTCTTCCTTTTCTTTTTCCCTCCTCTATTCTGTACCAGTTTCCCGAAATTTGAATTATCCCCCTGTATCTTCCAGTCTTGCTTATAATTTCTCTTGCTTCTTCTACTTCTTTAATATTTCACTAGCCCCTTTAAAATTTTTTCCCCTGATGGTCAAATTGACATATCGAGGACTTATTTACTACATATACTTTCTGGTTTGTTTTATGTTTTGTTATATAGCCATGATCCTCATTCATATGGTTAAAGATGGAAAATTAATGGTTACTTCAGCTTGTCATTTCTTAGGCTGTATTTGATGCTGCTGTTATTGCAGACAGCACCGCTTTAGTGACACTTATGTCACTTTGTGACATATGTGTTCTATCCAGCTGTTCTTCTGATATTCAAAGACTGAGGTTGAGTAAGGATCACAGAAAATACTGTGTCACAGTGCCAAAGAACCAGGACCTGCACCAAGCAGTCAGCAGCTTCTCATTCCCAACAAATAGAAGAGGTAGGAACTTGCAACAGACTCAAAACTCACTAAAGAACTACACCTGGAAGACACCACTAAAAAGTAGTCATTACCTAAGGGTTCTAAACACCACAATAAAGCAACTCACTCTAGGTAATTTACAGGCATCACACCAGGAACTAAACTAAAAAAAAAAAAAAAAAGGAAAAAGGAAATGAGAAGATACTGAAAGAACTAACTTCAGACATCCTGCTCACCAGTGACAAACATAGCAGGAAATGAGATGGGGATGAAAGGTACCCATCTGGCCTCTCTGAAGTGGTAACAACAAAGCAAATGAATGAGACTCAATAAAAAAATCAAATTAGAAATAATTTCTCAGATAATTGCAGAGATGATGTCCATAGTGAAAACCAAGCTTAGCAACTCAAGAGCACATACAAATTTCTAAAAATGAGGAACTGAGAAAAGATGGAAACCATGAACGCCCAACATAGAAAAAAAAAGGGAATCCATAAAACAAATTCAAGGAGATATCCAGCTGAGAAAAAATCCATTAAAATCATTCAAAGCAAAATAAGCCCAGGTGAGAACAGGATCTCAGGTATAGAAGGTTGGTGGTTAGTGATCATGAAAAAATATTTCCTAAAAATAGCAAGGAGCCATGAAAAATTAATTCAGCAGCTTCTAGATGATTGGAGTCAATGAAAAAGCAGGAGATAGCACAAATGATATTAAAAATGTAAAAAGCTATTTGCAGACATCATGGTAGATAATTTCTATTGCAGGAAAAAAATTGACCTACATATAAGTGTAGCATACAGAACTCTAATTAGTCACCATCAAAAAACATCTATATCCAGGCACATCATAGTTAAAATTCCAGAAACTCAACACAAGAATAGAATGTCAAAAGCTGTTAGGGAAAAGAAACAAAGAGCCTATAAAGGAAAGCCCATCAGAATCACAGCTGACTTCTGAATATAAACCAGCAAGTAAAAGAGAACACAGAGTGAAGTATTTCAGGTTCTAAAGGAAAACAATCTCTGACCCAGACTGCTGTACTACTAAAAAGTACATTTTGAAATTAATGAAGAAATACAATACTTCTATAAAATAGAACATCTGAAAAAAAAATATGAACACCAAGATAGCACTCCGAAATGTTCTAAAGAACATTCTAAAAAGAGATGTCAAGGACTATAACTCCATGAATCCCAACAGAAGGAAACTACCAGCCAAGGAAAACAATTATAAACAGAGAGGGGGAAGTGGGAGAGGGGACCAATAACAGGAAATATGACAAGCATAAGTTAGTACATTCCAGTTGTAACCACCAATGTAAATGGTCTCAATTCACAAATCAAAAGGAACAGATTGGCAGAATGGGTCTAGAAGCAAGATTCCACAATATTCTGTGTACAAGAAACATAGTTAATGAAAAAAGAAATTCATAGATTGAAAGTCAAAGAATGAAAAAATATTCTATTTGAGAGGAAACCCTCTCAAAAACAAACAAGAGAAGTTATTCTATTTTCAGACAAAGTGAACTTCAAGTCAAGACTGATCAAGAGAGAGAAAGAAGGTCACTATATCCTTGTAAAGGGTAGCAGTTCAAGAAGAAGATATAGGGGGCCAGGGAGATAGCTCAGTAGAATAAGCTCTTGCCTGGCAAATGCAGAGTCCTGAGCTCAATTCCCAGTACCACAAGAAAAAGAAAATTAAATTTAAAAAAGAAGATATAACAATCATAAATATATATGTAACAAAAACCAATGTACCCAAGTATATAAAACGAATGTTAACAGACATGAAAAAAATCACATAAGCATTAATACATTTATATTGGGGGAACACAATACCCCACTGTCACAGACAGATCAACTAGATAAAAAAAATCAACAATGCAGTATTAGACATGATCCAAACTTTTGAGCAAATGAGCTTAGTAGATGTCTACAGAGTGTTCCCCCCCACAACATCAGAATACATATTCTCTGCAGCTAAACACAGGGCATTCTCCAAAGTAGACCACATATAAGCTCATAGAGCATGCTTAAGTAAATGTGAAGGATTGAAATTATTCCATGCATATTATCAGATCACACTGCAATGAAATTGGAAATCAATAGAAAAAGAAACTACAAGAACTTCATTAACACATGGAAGTTAAATAGCACCGTGTTGAACAATCAATGGGTCACAGATGAAAGAAATTTGGTTCTACAATTAAACAATAATGGTAATTCAACATATTGGAACTTATGGGACACGATGAAAAAAGTCCTATGGAGGTTTTTTTAAGAGAGAAAGAAAATAAAAATGATACAGAATGGCAAAGCAATCTGATAGGAAATTAACAATGATTATTCTATTGCTCAGATTAGCAGATACAAGCATGCAAAATTGATCAGACAACATAAGCACTAAATGTTCCTTTCAATAAACTCATACAAATTAGTAGTATAATTATCTTAGTTATCTTGTGTATATATATGTGTGTCTTTTTTCCTCCCTTCTTTTCTCTTTTTCCTCATCCCAGTCATTCTTTCATATTGAGCAGGTTCTTCCCCTTTCACTATATCTACTGTGCCTTTTGGATCTTATTTTCTCTTTCAGTTTCTTACACTAGGGAGACAGTATGATGTTCACACATAGGAGTCTGATTTATTTCACTTGGGAGTATAGTCTATTAATTTTTAAAATTCTTTAATTGGATTTTTATCTCACTTATCGCTCCTCCTCCTGCTCATTTTCATTTTCCTTCCTTTTCAAATTTTACACCTTTGATTTTTCCCTTGCTATTATTGCTAATTTTTTTCTATTGTTAATAGTGGTATAGTCACTGCTCTTGAAAGATATTTACTGTTTAGTGAACTGAGAAAGTATTTCATTAAGCAGGTAAAGGATTTTCCAAATAAATGTTTGATAAACTTAAAGAAGAAATAATAAATTGAGTTACACATAATGCAAGGTATGAATGACCATTTTGGTTAATAATTAGAAATTAGAAAAAGAAAGTAAGCAGGAATACAAGACACAGGGCCAGCCAGATATTTTAGCGGATTAAAGTACCTACTTAGGCAGACACATGGACTAGGATTCAATCCCTGGGGTGCCACTCTTGTTGACAGATGACAGATGTCTTGGTTACCTACTCAGAGCTGAGACACAATGCTGGACACCCACAGCTTGAAGGAGAAAAAGTTAGTATTAGCTTTCAGTTTGCGGAGGTTGCAGCCCATACTCAGCTGGCTCCAGTCCACAGATGGAATGAGGGTGGGCTGAGGATGAAAGTTGTTTAGGAGAAAACAGCCAGGAAGTGGACAGACGTGGCAATTAGGGGAATTAGATACGCTCCACTGGGCCACCCCACCCCACACTGACCCATCTCTTCTGACCAAGTCCCCCCTCCTAACATCACATTTAGGGACAGTGTCACCATGGTCCAGTCACCTTCCCCAAAAGCCCAACTCTGAGCAAATGATTCTGTTGGGAATATCTAGATACAAACCACAACCACGTGATGCTTTACATAGAAGACAAAAAAATCATCCATCAAAATATGCTTAGACTAATACACAAATTAAAGTAGGAGGATGCAAAAATCAGTCAAAAATCAGCAGTGTTTCTAGACACAGATAATGAACCTACAAAGAAAAAAACAAGGCAGGAAAACAATTTCATTCACATTAGCTTCCCAAAATACCGTAGGCATTACCCTAGCTTTAGAAGTGAAACTAGTGTTCTGAAAAAGAGATTGAAAAGGACACCAGAAAAACACAAAGACATGCCCTGTTGCTGGATAGCAGAATCAATATTGTCAAAATGGCCAGATTATCAAAACTGACAAGTTTAATCAATCCCAACCAAAACACCAACAATATCCTTCATCAAACTAGAAAAAAAAAATCCTAGAATATGCAGTCAAAACGTCTGGTACCTTCACCCACCTACTCTTCAATATTTTCTAGCCAAAACTATTTGCTAGAGAAAATATTTCAACCTTTTAACAAATTATGCAGGGAGAATTGGTTATCCAGGTGCTGAAGAGCGAATCTAGACCCATATCTCTCACTGTGTACGAAAATCAAAGCAAAATTGATCGAACAGCCACACAATGAAACCAAATAGAGTCTGCTAAAGATAATATGGTCAAAATTCTTGAATTTTTAAGTTGGAGACATAAAAAGGACTTCCTGACCAGTTGCCCTTTTCTGAACAATTGCACAAGAAATAACACCAACAATCAACAAATGGGACCATAACGTATTAAAACATCTATGCACACAAAAGGAAATAACTTATAAAATAAAAAGGCAAGCCACAGAATGGGAAGAAAATTGCCTGTTTCTCCTGAGACAGAGGACCAATACCTAGAAAACAAAGAACTAAGCAATATTAGGTCTTTCCAAATAAAAGAATCCATCTAAAAATGGGCAACTAAAATAAATACACGCTCCTCAAAATACAAATGGCCAGTGGGTGCAAGGAAAAGTCTTGGGCACCTTTGGCCATTAGAGAAATCCAAATCTAAAAAACACTGAGATTTCATTTTACCCCAGAAAGAATGGATATTCTCAACATACCAGCAACTCAAAAAAAATTATTTTTGGCAAGGTTGTGGGGATAAAGAACTCTTCTACACTGTTGCTGGGATTGTAACTAATGCAAGCACTGTGGAAATCTGTGTGACAACTCCTCAGAAAACCAAAAACTGAGGTTTTATTTGATCCAGCTATGGATCTTCTGAGTATCTTCATGAAAGAGTTAGATATCATAGTAGAGTGACACATGTATAGCCAAGGTTATAGCGCCGTAGTTCATAACAGCTTAATCTTGGAAGCAGTTTATTTAACCATTAAAGAAAAACATGACATGAAAAAAATATATACATGACACATTTTAGGAGAAGTCCAAAGTGTAAATAAATTAAAAAGCAATATACAAGATTATAGGAAATAGGGCAATACGTTATACTTAGTGGTGAGAAGCTGAACCCTCTCCTTCTAAAATCAGGAATAAGACAAAGATGTTTACTATCAACACAATTACAATAATTAGAAATGAGAAGAAAATAAAAGGGATACTATGGGTATGGAAAGAAGATAAATTATCATTATTTACAGATGACATGATCCTCTGCATAGAGGAACCCAAAAATTCCACCAAAGGATGCCCAGAACCAATTATCAAATTCAGTAGCACAGCAAGATATAAAGTCAACCTTCAAAAGCCCCTCACATTCTTGTACACCTAACAAATTCATTAAGAGAGAAATTAGGGAAATAATACTTTTCATAATAGCATGAATAGTATGAAATACTTAAGAATTAACCTATCCAAGGAAGTGAAAGACACTCCCATGTACTATAAGAACCTCTACATAGTACTCTGAGAAAGGAGAGCAAAGAGGAAATCAAAAAATAGCTAAGATAGATATACAGCTACTTCCTCCTAGTTCATTGAGAAGAAAGGTTTGTACTAATATTGTTTAGAGAAGATATCATGTCTGCATCTTGTCCTTTGAATAACTACTACCAAGACAACAATATGCAATGTATTAATTAATGTAACTGTCCTACTCACTTGTTTTGAAATTGTTTCATTACTATCTTATCTTTTTTCTCATCAAAATGAATAAAAAATAAAGAGTAAAATATAAACTGTGATATAGCTTTAGTGCAATCCCAATCAAAATACCAATATTTCTTACAGAACTGAACAAAGCAATCCTAAAATCCCTATGGAACTTGAAGAGACCTAGAAGAGCAAAATCAATTCTAAACCACAAGGGCTAGAGGAGAGAGGTTCACAATCCCAGACCTCAAGTTACATGACAAAAAAAAAAAAAAAAAAAAAAAAAAAAAGTTTTTTTAATGTATTTTAGTACAGAGTCTACAGGGTCTCACTACATAGATCAGACTCATAATGATACGCCTGTTTTCAGCCTCCCAAGCACTGGGATTATGG
The DNA here is from genome assembly GCF_000260255.1 of Octodon degus. NCBI lineage: Eukaryota > Metazoa > Chordata > Mammalia > Rodentia > Octodontidae > Octodon > Octodon degus. The sequence goes on along the minus strand of NW_004524985.1, from coordinate 460,104 downwards.
CCACACTCCACCACGCCCAGTCTCAATCACTGACTCAGCACGCCCTGGGGGTGGGGCCAGCACAGCATGCCCAAGAATCAAACCCTGATTGCTGTGCCTACCTAAGTAGGTGCTTAAATCTGCTGAGCTCTCTGGCAAGCCTTTACATGACAAAATTACCGTGATCAATACACTATGGTATTAGCAAAAAAAACAAAAAAGACTAGTGGATCAATTGAAAAGAAGATGTAAACACAACTCCAGGTGCACTCAGGTATGTTATTTTTGGCAAAGATGTCAAGTTCTTCACGGGAGGAAAGACAGCCTCTTTGATAAATAGTGCTGGGAAAACTAGCTGTCCACATGGTAAAGGCTGAACTTGAAAGACTTTTAAAGCGCTGTACCATTTCTTTCACTGCACATTGAACAGAAATCAAAATAGATCAAAGACTTTAACATTAGAACAAGAACACTTAACCTGCTGGAAGACAAAATAGGTAAAACTCTTGAAGACATAGATGTAGGCAAAGACTTTCTAAAGAAAATCCCATTTGCACAAGAAAGAAATAAAGTTATATTTCTTTACATTTTCTGTTATGTATAATAGTGCTATAAAAATCTTCAGTCAATGCTTCAAATTGCATCAACTTTTCTATTTATATCACCTTCAAAGTATAAGCATTATTTGAAAGGACAGAAATTTACAGGCTGTGTAATAGAAAATAACTAACAGCTAGAAAGCCATTTTCCTTACAATGAAGTCAATAATCCAAACGAGAAAAGAAAAATGTCAGTAGTCAATGAACAACGAATACCAAATTTCTCCTAATTGACACATAGTGGTTATATTTATGGAACACTAAAATATATAAAATAATTGAGAGCAGTTAGTAAAATTGTGTTTGAATTGACTTAAAAGCTTAATACAGCAATTCACTTAGTCTTAGCATACAGTGCCAACACTTTTGTTTACTTTTGAAACATATATCAATAAATACAGTCTGCTGTGTGCGGCTAAAGCTTATATTTATCTTTGAGATAAAATCCTGCCTGCTAAACACAGTTATTGAACCCTAAAGAGCTTTCTAACTTTACTCAAACCAGAAAGACACAAAACTGAAATGATCTCTCTTATTTTATAATGTCTTATTATTAAAATGGGGGACTGTCCAGAAATCTGGAATGCCAAACTTTATTTCTACAGAATTATGCCATTTCTATGTAATCTTGCTGCTTAGTAATCTCTGTAGCTCAGATATTGTGGAAATGAAATAAATAGCAAACACTATATTGTTGGGATGGGGAGAGGAACAGAGCTAGAAAAGGTCGATTATATGAAAGTTACATTTCAAAGAAAATTTTTTTGTATCCAATGAATTGTATGTGTAGGATTGTGTGTGTCACTAGGGATTGAATCAAGCACTATACCACTAAACTACTTCCCTAGCGCCCTTTTTGTACTTTTGAGATAGGTCTTGCTGAATTGTCTAAGTGTAACTGAATGGAGACTCTTGGGGGAGCTGTCTCCAGATTCATGGTATCCCGAACAAAGAATCGAGCAGGATACTCGAAAGAACAAAGAGTTAAGATTTCTTGAAAGCAAAAGAAGCTAAGGTTCACATCATAGAGTAGGAGCAGGCCAGTGAGAAGAGCTCACAGCTCTGATAGGAGCAGATACTGGGACTCTTAAGGCCCTGGGATTATGGCAGTATCTACAGCTAGGGGTTGAGAGGAAGTCAAGGTCCAAGGGAGTACCTAACTCCGCCCACCCATCAGGAAGGGATGTTTTTGACCATAGGAAGTTTTTAGAGAGGTTGACGTGGCATCTAATTCCTACTGACAGAGGTCAAAACGCAAGGCAAGAGAGATGCAGGCTAGTGCCCTGCTCCTTGGGGCTTGTGCTTGTCTGTGTGTGGAGCACCTGGATGGCTCCTGGAGAGAAGCGCACTGATCTCCTTCTGGCTCTGCTTCCACACATTGCTACGTGCACAGCCTGGCTAAATTTTGTTCTTATCCCCTCAGCTGCTTTAAGCAATGCAAATCAGGCCAGTCGAAGTGCTCATGAGCAGTCTTTGAAGCAAGGCAACAAGGTCCGTGTTGCCTGGCCCCGAAGCTCCCAGAAAGCATGTGTGAGCTGGGCAGGAGGGGGGCACTGTGCCCCACGCTGTCTGCCAGGATCCAGCCTCAAGATAGAGACATACAATTTACAGGGCATAAAAATTACACAGCAGAGCTGAAGCACCAACCCCCAAAATTAGATTCTACCTCAAACTGTGTGATGAACATTCCTCTCTCAGCATACCCTTCTCTCTGGGTGTCACAGAGGTGATTTCAGGCCTCCTACATGGCCCAGCTCACAGCACTCACCTGCTTCCCACCATCCTCACAGCCACTCCTCCTCAAGCCACTCCTCTCTTCAGAAATTAATAAAACCTGGGTTCTGCCCTGGGCCTCGGCCTTTGTTCTGGATAGCCATAGGACTCCTTGCTTCCCATAACTGCAGATATGCCCTAGTGTCTTTATTCTGTGGGTGGCACTGGAAGTGGTAGATTGGAAGTAGCTCACTGGAATTCCAATAGCTTCCATGGATCACAAAGACAAACTTCCTGGGCTGTGACAAGGACCAGGAAGGACTCTACATCTGGGGGCCTTGGAAGGACCTTGATTGGTCTTCTGGTGTTCTGAAATAGTCGTCCTTGCTCTGTCGGCTTCTCAGTTCTCTCCCCCATGGCTTACTACTTGTCCTTGCCCTTCATTCTACCTCACAAGCTGGCCTTGAACTCCAGCGCTTGGAGCTCAGCTTCCCAAGTAGCTGGGGTCCCGGCCCTACATCGCTACACCCGTGTCGCAATCTTAACCCTCAGCGCTGCCCTCTGCCGCTGCCTCTAGCTCCCAACAACAACCGCAATCAGTGCATTCTTCCTCCTCCGCTGCATATCACTCTGCTCAGAACCCAGCGTATAGTTTCAGGAAATAAGCAGCCACAGGCAGTTCAGGAGAGAAGAAAATCATAAATGTAATCAATTGTACTGATCTTCATACTAGCAAATCAAGCATACTAGCTTGATTAGATACCACTACTAGCAAACGCCTGTAGTTGAACCGCTGATAGAATTGCACTTAATGTGTTGATTTCTGTGATGGTAGACAAAGAAAAGCAGGTGACTTTCTTGAATTGTGATTCCATTTCGATTTCTTGAAATGACCATCTTTATTTTGACACAAGGAGATATCCCTGCTATTACAAGCCTTTGTGGAATTTAGACCAGTGTAGTTTAAAAAATAGACCAGTAATTGGCAACGGACCCAGACAAGAAGGCAATGACACAGGCATGATGAACGTAACAAGAGAGCTTTTGTCTGCACATGTCTGGTCATGGCTTTCCTTGAAAGAAGAAAAATAGAATTAGAGCTGGTACCTCAGTGGAGTTTCTTTCAAGGCTGCAAGTTAGTTGCCTGGCCAAGCAGATAGGATCCCTCGACATCTAAGGATTTATCATTAGTACTATGCAGGAACAGATAACAAAGATATGCCCCATATACTAATGTGCAAGGTCCTAGGGAAACATATTCTTAGTGATATTTATGTCCAGCATGAAGCTCTTTACAGAATGGTACTTTCTTATGCCTTGCCTGGGAATCAATAATTTCACATATCACATTTTCCAGACAACAGGCCAACGAAATCAAGACAGAAGTCAAGAAAGATCACTTCCTTAACTACGAAGCTAGAGCACCATCGTCCAGCGCCCATCGTTCCGGGAGGGTGGTTGGGGCACCTCATATGGGCAAGGGTGACTGAAGACTGGCGGATGCCTTCTCACAGGTGGAGGCAAACGACGTGCAGCGGGCCCTAATCACCTGGTCCAGAGATGTTCTTCAGTTCTACAGATCCTGAGAACAAGGATTATTTCCTTGGGTTATTCTTGATACTTGTTTATTCACAGGCAGGTCCTGATATTACTTGATGAGCAGTGAGAGAAGAAGTGGCTGTTCTGAGGCCTCTTGGGGATCAGCAAATTCACAGCAATAAGGAAAATAAACTTGACCTGACTATTGTGAACGATAATCTTTAAATTAGGTTAAATGAGGAACCTGACTTGAGATGCGGGTCTCATTGCTCGGCTTCAATTTCACCCTATCCTTCTTGAACCCCCCTAGAACCTTCTAGAAGGCAGGTTTATTAATCATTTGCTTGTCTCTGGGACAAAATACCTGATATTTACAACTATGAGGAGGAGATTTATTTTGGATTAGAGTTCAGTCCATGGTCAGATAGCTCCAAGGTACAAACTGATGGGGGAAGGGAATGGAGAAGAAAACCAGCTCAGTCCACCAGGGTAGCTAGTAAGGAGACAGTGCACCAAGAGCAAGGGAAAGACAGAGAGGAGGTGCCCTACAAGGCTGCCCCCAGTGACCTGCACCCCCAGCCAGGACCTCCTTCCCAAGCACACATTTAGCTACAAGCTCATGAAGAGGTTTAACCCACCGGTGAGCACATCTCCTGTGACCTACTCACCTTCTGCAGCCTCGCCACTGAGTACATGGGACTTCGGTGGGGCACATCCAGTTTGTACCCATGGTGTCCTACAGACCTAGCTTTTTTTTTTTTTTTTTTAGATGATGGAAAAGGTTCTCTGGCTTTCTGGACAAGTTTCTCCAGTTTGTTGAGCTAGCAGACGTTGCACTGGGGATTTAGACCTAGGTCTTTCACTATGCAATCTTTTCCTCTTAAAGTTTGCTTTTTAAAGTAGCTCTAAAGGTAGTTAGAGTAGGTTGCGTGATATCTATATATACTTTTCTGATATGATGGAAGATGCTTTATTTGGTGTTCCTTTTGTAATGAGACAGGGAAAATCCCTTGCTAGACTCCTTTTGTGTTTCTCAGTTTACAATATCAAAGTGGCATTCAAAGCATCTCTCCTTTCACCCTGGAATCTCCCCCAAAGATTTCATCAGCCTTGTTCTCTGTCATTTCATAGTAAAGCACTGCTCCAATACATAAGGGTATATATTTTTTATGTATATACTCACTTAAATGTCTTCTGTATATAGCTGAATTAAAAAGTCTTAAGGAATGGGAAGTTGTCACAAATTTCAGTCTTTGACAGTATGCTTTTTCTAAAAGCTTATATTCTTAAAAGGGTGTCCCATGATCCCTCAGCTAGAATGCTTCTCTCACTCTGGAAACTGTTATCTGCATCCTGAAAATCGCAGTTCAAAGATGAGCCTTTTCCAGAATGTTGCTTTCCTCCCAGATCCTTCACCGGCCTGGCCAGAGATTCTCTCTCTTAAAATATTCCTGTAAGAACATTCACTACATTGTGTTGCGTTTTCATAAATAAGTGACAACAACACGCTTTTGGTAGTGCACAAGTGGGTACGTGCAGTGAGGCTAGGGTCTGAGTAACACAGCTAGGATGCTGGAGAGCGTTTAGCCATCCCTTGCCGACTGCTGTGGGGACAGTGGGCTGTGAACGCCACGTGGCAGCCCCGTGACGGAGGCACCAGTATTCATTCCTCTCCTGCTTAGACGCCTTCAGACCCAGACTTCTCAGGTAAACCTGGGCATCAGGGCACAGGGCACACAGGGGAAAGCCACTGGCTCTGGCTCTGCACATCCAGAGTTGCCTTTTCCTCAGGGTCTCATCACCATACTCCTGAGCAAAAGCATTTCTTACAGGTTAGGTGTGACACCTGCCTATGTGACAGGCCATGTCAAGAAGCTAACTCCCCACGGCCTGGAACTTTATCCTCAGTGTCTATGCATTTGTGAGTTCACTTTTAATGTAGAAAATTTCACCATTTTTTAAACTTCTGTTTCATCAATATATTTCACTTTCCTGATTAAAAAAAATAATAAGTTACAGTTGAGTTTAAAAGTAACACAGTGCTGGCCAGAACTGGATTTGGAGAGGCTGCTTCTCTCAAACTTCCATAAGAAATATTTTCCATGAAGATAAAATGTTTATATTTTGATGATGATTAGTAGTTTATTTTAGGGCTCTAATCAGGAAGGACAAAATGATTGCGTATATTTTAGGTCTACATCAGTTGTTCTAGTCTTTTGGTTCAAGTACTTACTTAGTTTCAGTACAGACTACAGATTTTATATAGACCTTTACTCTCAAGGAAAAGTGCACCTTTCTACAGTCAAGTGTTTTGTACTCAGATTATTACAGCAGTTCACATGAGATGGACAGCAGACATGTGGAAATAAAACACTCACCAGGCTTTAAAAACATACACATGCTTTAAATATTCTATTTAAATACAATATCCATTTACTTATTTTTCTATAATTCTTTGGTTAAAAAAATTACATATACATAAAAAGTAAAAATGAGCAAATTCAGGAATAAAGATCCCCCATAATGTATGTTTTGTTAGTAATTATGTAACTTTTTTGGTCTTGTTTTGTTTTGTTTTGTTTTGTTTTGTTTTGTTTTGAGATAGGTTCACTGTACAGTTCAGGCTGGCCTTGAGCTGATTTTGTAGCTCAGCCTGGCCTTGAACTCATGGCAATCCTCCTGTCTCAGCCTTCTAAGTGCTGCGATGACAGGCATGCACCACCACACGCAGCCTACATGACACATTAAAGAACGGAATCCTTTGAAATTAGAAAATTTATCAAGTTTAATTTGATTACCTTTACTAGAAGGAAATTTACAGTCTTTACATAATTAATGGCAGTCAATCCTGAGAGAATTAACTAGGCTTGTCACTCTATCATAGAGAATTGTTGGGGATGATGTATTTTGGGCAGAGCCAATGAATTTGCCAAATGTGCTCTTAAAAGATAGAAATGACACTCAAAGCGTTACATTCGTATGTGGCAGCAACTCTATTGTGGAAAGACATTTAAACAACTTAGACCCAATTTAGATCAGGTTAGCAGCTGGATTTACTCAGCTGGATAGCTGAAGTTTCATTTTCTTCAGTGAAGCGAACACCGAGTTATGCAATTGTTCGCACAGTCTTGGGTGTGAGAGTTGTGAAGTCAGCCTGAGTAAGAAACACCTAGCAGGTGCGCCTGGGTGACTGCCTTAATGAAGCAGGAAGCCCCACCCTGGGTATAAGTTACACCAACCAATAAGCTTGTGGCCCAGATGGAATAAAAAGGGAAAGAAGGAAGGCCTGCTTCCACTCCTTCCACAGAGCTCCTGTCTTTGCTTATTGACTTTGAACAACCGTCCCCAGGCCTGCAGCACAGACTCTTCAGCTTCCTAACTCAAATTCCTGTGGGATTCTGCAGGGCACTCCAGGCCTTTGCCCTTTCACTGGACCCTCAGTTTCTGCAGCTGCCCTTTGGTTTCTTCCACGTTTGGCTCTGGAGGCAGCCACTGTATACCTACCTCACAAATCACATATGATTTTTTTATGTTAAATCTATTCCTCTAGTGAACCCTAACTGATAGTAGAAGTAGGGAGTACTATAATTCTAAAATCTGAGTTTCTGTCTAGATGATACAGAAAATAATGCGGACAGTAACATATTTTAGGAAAATATAAGTAGAAGAATTAAAGCAAAGCAAATTTGGAAACCAGCAGTCAGTAGTCTGCTTTATCACTCAAAATTAAAACAAAACCAGAAAGATATCACTTCAGGGACTTGACAATATATTTACACTTGATATAAAAATATTAGGATATATACATTTAAATTTATAGTTATAAAATAGGAAAACAGAGTGAGTGACGGGCTGGAGATATAGCTCAGTGGTGTAAGCTCTTGCCTAGCAAGTGCAAGGTCACAAGTTCAATTCCTGAAACCAAAAAAGAAAAAGCATTTTAGGGCTGGCAAGATAGCTCAGCTGATTAAAGTGCCTGCTTAGGCAGACACAGGGACCAGCTTCAATCCTGGTATATCCTGCCAGCCCTGCCCCCGGAGCACACTGAGGCAGTAATTAAGCCTGGGTGTGGTGGCACATGCCTGTAATCCCAGCACTTAGGAGGCTGAAAACAAGAGGATCACTATGAGTCTGATCTGTGTAGTGAGACCCTGTGGACCCTATAGACTAAATACATAAAAAAGAGAGTGAGTGTATAGTTCTCCGAAAGGATTATAACCTTCATGCTTTCTCATCAGAAGTTTTAATGTTTCTTGTAGATGAAATTGTGTGAAGCACTGTTTGCATTAGCAAAGGAAGAGAATTTGTGTCCCAACTGCTATTATGCAGTTCAGGCTGGTCTTGAACTCACTTTGTCGCCCAGGCTGGCCTTGAACTCAAGGCAATCCTCCTGCCTCAGCCTCCCGAGAGCTGGCACTATAAGCATGTGCCACCATGCCCAGCCTTAAAATGCTTTTTAATACAGGCTTTGTTAGCAAAAATTCATTTGAGAAATTAAAAGCATATGTGATTCAAAGAAACTTAAGAATGAATATATTACATGGGGAACTGCATATATATATATATATATATATATATATATATATATATATATATATATATATAAATTTGGGGGGACAGGGTCTCATTATGTATGTAGTTTACACTGGCCTTGAACCCACAGTGGTCCTTCTGCCTCAGTCTCCCAAGTGGTGGGATTACGCGTGTGCTCTACCATGCCCAGCTCCAAATATTTTAATTCTTGCCTGCAGTTTCCAGAAAATAAGCAGGCATAGAATTTAAAATAAAGATCATCTTCAGTATGAACAGAAAAGCAAAAACGACTGCTTTGTTAGTTTAGCATGAATACAGCAATTAAGTACTTTATAGATTTACTTTAATTAATTCACCAAATTAATTAGGGCATACAGGCAATAGAACTCATGCATTTTAAATAGTTTCTTGGAATACATCTTCACTGATAACTATTTTACATATATTTAATTTAAAAATAAACACATAAACATTCCTTCATATACACAAGAGCAACTTCGAAAAGAAGCTTCCCTTTCAACGTAAATATTGTGAAAGAAGTATTTTCAAGGAGCAATTTTCCCACCCAAAAAGGACAGTTTCTGACGTCTCTGTTATTCAACAGATGTTCTTCTCATTTTTTCAGCTAATTCTTGTCGCATTTCAATGTGTTTTTCTAAATTTTGCACTTCATGTGGAAGGTTGATGTCCCAAATTGACAAGCAAGATTGTATCTCTAGAAGAAGAAAAAATAAACATGTTTTAATGATCCACCACAAAGCATTTTTATTTTATTTAAACTTTGTTAATTTATATGTAGTTTATTTAGATATATATGTTTATTTATAGCTATAAATAATTAATAATTGCATTTATGAAAAATTTTTTGGAAAATATTAGTCATATCTGAATTGCTAAATTTCAAGAAAAGTGTGGATTCTTTACTAAGTATTACTTCATTTTTTGAAAGAAACAGATTTCTCTTTTTTTAATTTAAAGAGAAAAAACAAAAAAATTTCAAAACGACATAATAGGAGAGTAACAATGGAGAGCTTTTTGCAACACTGTTCAACTTCACATCTCTGGTTTTAAGTAAGTTCTGAGAAGAAATATTTATATTTAGTTTAAATTTTAGCTAAGTCTTATTTTATAGTGACTATTTCTAACTCTATCTCATCTTTTAAAATACTATTTTAATGTCAAGTAAATGATTTTAAGGATTTAAGTTTACATTTTTTACATTATAAAGAACCTAAAATGCTAAAAAGTTATATTTATATTATATATATAATTTACTGTACATTTATAAGGTGAAACACTATCATTATTCATGTCATTGCCTCTTAGGAATATAGTGTCCTACTAGATAGTACCTTTTTGGTGATTTATGCCTTCAGTACTTTTCCGGTTGTATCCCAAAACCAGCATGGCATTTTTAAGGCTTCCTTTACCAAAACAAAATACAGCAATTTTCTGTTAAAATAGTCTATTGAACTAAAGTGGGGAAAACATACAGTTGCTCACATTTTAAGACACAGATACTTTAGAGTTACAATTATTTTTTAAGGAGATGCCTCAATGGTATTAGATGAACTCTCCAAGAAGACTACCCATTTTATTAAAGAAAATGAATCCTCTTGTACTTTCAGTCAGATACATGACCCTGAGAAAACCTAACTTTTCTAGAAAATATATAAAATTATTCATCTATTACTTCCCCCAATTATAATATTAAATGAAAAAATGTACATGAAAGAGCTTGGACATTACAAGGCTCGGATGGGAAGAATGTGGATGAAGCGTTGCACGGATGGGTACACCCACATTCACAACACCGTATTTTCCACTTCACTTTTTCACTAATTTATCTAACAAATAATCATCCCAAGATTTTCACATACTAGGCCCAGAGTCAGTCCTGGAATAAAAGGTTGAACGAAAACACACAGGCCCAACACACAGGGATGTCTTAGGAGAGCCAGCAAAGGGAAGTATGGTTTAATCCGTGTTGGCTTCCCTGGGCTTCCATCTGAAAATGTGTCCTAAGCAAGCCGGTGGGCTAAGGAAACGAAGCAAAGCAACAGCACCTGTGAAGCCCTTAGGCGGCATAATGCACAGCAGTGAATTCAGAGTACGAGCTCATCTAGACAAGAAGCTCCAAGAGTAACGCAGTAGTGGCTGGGGACCTCGAGTGGCGGAGGCCTCCCGGAGCTGTTGTCTAAATGCGAACACGGGGTTTACACTTCTCTTTATTTTAAAGTCCATCAAAATCCATGAAAATAGCGCCACAGTTTAGTTTTGAGCAATTGTAGGAGTACCAAAGCACATATAAATGAAATGAGAGAATGTAACAATGGTGGTGGGGTAGGACAGGGAGACAACATAGAGACCCACTGTGCACCTGCGTGGACACACGTCCTAGTAGTTACCCATCCCTACGAGCACCTAATTAACCCCTTCTGTGCAGCTGACATCCATAAATGACAAATGCATGAGAAACACCTGCCCCTATTTAATACACACCTGCCCCTATTTAATACGCCCCTGCGAAAGAAAGGTTTTCTTCAACAAGGCAAGCATCCCGCAACTCAAAGTTGCATAAGCTCTACTCCTGCACAACTGCAGCGTCATTTTTGCAATCAACTCTATATATACATATGTGTGTAATATTTTTTCTAAATCAAATTATTACTCAAAGACAGGCATTGAAATACCACTTAATGGAAAGTATGTCACGTGCTATCAGGATTTCCTTTACATTCAAACAGAAAAACTGGAGCAGAAATTGACACAATACTTGAGCAAAACGTATCATTTGTCAATATTTGTAGTTTGCGGAGTTCAGCATGTATTGCTACAAGAATATAAATTTGTTTCTAGAATGAAAACTCAAACAGGATTCTTTAACAAGGGTGGGAAACTCAAACTACTAGCAAAATAAATATTTGCTTTCCTTCGATGAAAACATAAAATAGACTCAATACCGCGTATGTTCCATTTTTGCCTTACATATAATAGAAAGAAAGAAAGAAAGAAAAAGAAAGAAAGAAAGAAAGAAAGAAAGAAAGAAAGAAAGAAAGAAAGAAAGAAAGAAATCAAGGCTCCAGTGGTACGCTCGGCTGGATGCCTTGTTTCTCTCTCAGGACAGGCGCTGATACTGATACTTCCTCCAAGTTTTGAATTGAGGTAACTGAGACTTTATCCTAGTCCTCTGCTTAATCATGTGACATTCCAACACACACACCAAAGGGCACTGCAAATAAAACTTCCTTTTTCAAAGCCATAGTTTATAATCTTAGACAATATGAAAAAAAGACACTATTGGGAAGAAACTTGCCTAGCTGTGCAGTCATCATGACTCTCACAGAACCACAGAAGTTGTCGATTACACGTATGACTCGCCGAGTGGAAAGCTCGAGGAGTAAAATGTGGCCTCCTCCAGTTCCTACCCAGAGGGCCGTATTCCTCTGAAGGCACAGAGCCTTCACTCTCCCAGAATAGGACAGTTTGTGTTTCGAGTCCTGGCTGGTTGTGACCACTACTTCCCTAAAACCACAAAGAAAGAATACATTAATAATTCATCAATAATTCAGAGATCCAACCGATTTGTCCATATATACACGTGTTACATATAGATACATGTGTACATATGCGTGTAATGTTACACACACAAATGTGTCACCGCCTCAACTATGGCTACCTGCAATATGGTCATGCCCTGCCATCCCAGGGGAAGCGGCCCCCAGGGGGATTACCAAGATCACAGGTGTTCAGTTCCTTATAAAAACTGATGCACGTCAGTCATGCACATCCTGTCTACTTCAAATTATGTCTAAATTGCTTACAATACCCAGTACAAGGTAGGTGCTCTGTAGCTGGTCATTACCTGTATCATTTAGAGAATAACGTCAAGAAAATGTCTGTACGTTTGCTAGAGATGCAAATGTGCCTAACAACAGTTTTCTTCTTTTTTAATCTCCTCTCTCTCTCTCTCTCTCTCTCTCTCTCTCTCTCTCTCTCTTTTCTTTCTTTTTCCTTCCTTTTTGTTTGTGACAGGTTCTAAATGTCACAACATTTTTGACCCTATGCTGCTTGAAAATGTCAATGTAGAATCCAAGGACATAAAGGACTGTGTATATTACATATTGTTAAACTGTACTACACTAATTGCTAACTACAGAATGCCTAAAAGTCTATTTGTCTACTTAACGCATAAGTTATCAAAGATAATACAATGATAGTCCCAGGGCTGGCCACATAGCTCAGCAGATTAAAGTGCCTGCTTAGGCAGATGCGGGGACTGGGGTTCAATCCCCAGCGTGTCATGCTGGCCCTGCCCCTGAGGAGCTCTGAGTCGGTGATTGACACTGGGAATGGGGGCGCACAGCTGTAATCCCAGTGCTTGGGAGGCTGAAAACAGAACGATCACTATGAATCCATTCTGTGTAATGAGACCCTGTACTAAATACATTAAAAAAAAAAAAACTTAAAAAAAGAGAATGGTAGTCCTTCAAATCTGAGAAATTCTAAAATAAATAAAATGGATGCAAGTTTATAAATAGCTAAGTTATTTAGTTCAATAAAAATTGAGTACTTTTGTGCAATATAAAAAAAATGTTTCAAAACTTCCTCCAAATCTGAGTTATGAGGCAAAGTAAAAATGTAATCATTTACATGTAAAAGATAGCAATGGGAGCCACTAAATTTTTCCTATGAGCCAATGAAAGGCCTAATTCATAAAAATAAAAAACAAATGAGTCGTCTAGAATTTTAAGAATCCTAGGGATTTGGGGACTTTCTTAGATACCCTCTACCAAGCAAAACTGTCAGCCATCTGAGCCTAGGGGTTTTCAGGAGTCAGACAGAAATAGTAAAGAAGAACCTAAGAAAGTAAACTCAGCAGCCTCACTTTATGGATGCAATTTACAATCTAAAATACTCTCCCCACTACACCAAATTTATACAGTACAATAAAAACAGCATATGGCTGGGAAACAGGATTGGCCGTGGTCACATTTCTAGGCACCATCACAACAAGGATGTCCTTGTGTACACCGTGACTGGTCTCTGTCTTTGCGATCTCACACCAGTGTGTCTCTGCATATTATTCTATTATTTTATGACATTCTCCTGGGAAAGTATCCTTAGGCTCATAATTATAAGCAGTAATATAATTATACAAAAATTTGGTACTATGATGCCACTAGACATAGAGCCAACAATGAGGTTTTATGGCTGCTTCTTATAATGACTACATTTTCATCAGCAAATAGTTTTCATGCTGCCGTGAAGAAACCATTTCTACTATTTTCCTGTTCTTTTACTTGTCCCAAATGAAATATGCTGGATACTAAAAGAGGGCGTTGATGAGCATGAACAATTTGGTGTCTACATTCTTGTTCTTTTGAAATCTCTATTTAGAGACAGAAAGGAAGAGAATCAAGTCATCATTTCTCCCTCGGTGGAACCTGGAACATAAGGACAGCTGTTCCAGGCGAGAGGCACCGGCGGGCTTACTTCAGCAAGTGCACGCAGTCTATGAGCTCACAGAGCTTCTCCGCCTTCCTGTCCCACACTTCCACCACAGGGCTGTTTTTCTTCGCTATGTAGAGAGCTGTGTCTACCACCACAGCTATTATGTTGGAGTCACTGAAAGCTGCATAAGAAAACCTAGGAGAGCAAAAAAGGGCGCCATAAAAGACCCACAGGGCAACTCTACATTAGCTTTGAAGCTTATGAAAAGGTAACACTGTTTAGAAAAATATCACAGGAGCCAGATTATTACACTTATTTCTTTTCTACTTTCAACACTCTGAATTAGATGTTCAATTTCCTTTGCTTCTTTACTTGCATTGAGCTACTTCATACTGGTTTCCTTTAATTAAAAAATAAACAAAAGAAATAAAGTTTATTTCTGGTTTTAGTTTTAATTTCAGTTCTATATAGTTCTTTATAGAATTTCATACTGTATTTCACTTCTAAAAGAAGTATTACCCTAATATCTGTAACCTGTTGATGTTGCAATAAAACCCTGTGGTGAGTGTTGAGACAACTAACAGCCATTTATATCTACAGCTGTGAAACACAAAATGTTCAAAATAATTTTAGTGGCAGAATCTTCAAATGTTAAAACAAGGGCTGCAGCCTATCAAGTTATTAGGAAAAATAATCTACATCACCAAAACACAAATAGAAAGTAAATTCTTTTCCATAACCGCCCTTTGAAAATAAAAGAAAATGATGAGTATTGTATAATGTTTGTCCTCTCACGTAAGCCTTGGGGAAGCTGGGCTCCAAGCCAAGGATGGTGGGCCACCTGGAGAGACTCCTTAAGGAGGGCCGGAGGCAATGTGGCCCTGCTGTGTGAGGCTGCGGTGCGAACACTTGGACAGCCGAGACAGTGAAGAGTCACGTGGAGAAGGGGCAACACGCAGAGGTCAAGAATACACACACTTTTAATGTTGTGCACTTACAAGGGCATTAGAAATACAACTGTGCCTTCTTTGGCAAGCACAGGGACTAGGGTTGGATCCCTGGTCCCACATGCCATGTTGGCACACTGAGCAGGCAAACAAGTCTGGGTTGGTGGCGCATGCCTGTAATCCCAGCGCTGGAGAGGCTGAAAACAGGAGGATCACTACAAGTCCAAGCTGCACAGTGAGACCCTATTCCAAATACATAAAATGAAAAAGAAAATTATAATTGTCCCTGATGTAAGCTAATAACAAGTATAGTAGGGCTGGGGATATAGCTCAGTGGCATAAGCGCCTGCCTGGCAAGTACAAGGTCCCAAGTTTGATTGCCAGTACAAAATTTTAAAAACTTAAAAGTTAAAAAAAAGAAAAAAAAATATATATATATATATTAACGTTTACTGAGAGTTTACCAGATGCTGGGTATTATGTTAAACTCCTGACTCTAATTTTCTCAATCTTGAAAATATCTCTTTGAGCTACAGCAGCACATTACAACCTTGAAGTCAGAGAGTACTGAGGTTGGAAAGCTCTTCCCCAAGTTCATAAAGTTAAAGCCCGTATTTGAACTATAATTTATGCTCTTGCCCACTGCCCTATACTATTTATCATTGAACATAATGAAAAAGGCCCAACCACATTTAGTTAAAATATGATTTGAACATTGGAACCAATATGTTTTATTTTACTCTTGTTTGAAACTATTACTAGGGCTGGCCAAAGAGCTCAGCGGATTGAAGTGCCTGCAAGCAGGCGCAGGGGCTGGGGGTTCAACCCCCAGGTCTGCCGTGCTGGCCCCGCACCCAGGGTGCCCTGAGATGGCAATTGAGACTGAGCATGGTAGTGCGTGCCCGTAATCCCAGCTCTTGGGAGGCTGTAAACAGGCAGATCACTATGAGTCTGATCTAGTAGTGGGACCCTGAACACCCTGTAGACCCTCCCCCCTCAAAAAAAAAGAGACTATTACTAACTTGGTTGACATTTTGATGATTAGTTACCAATCTAGAAATAACTTTATTCCTCTTGCAGTCTGTTTTCTATAATCAGTACTTAATGGGATTATCTAAAAGTACATATGTAAAATGCACTGTTTAGAAAAATACTGAGGGGAGAGCCTTCTAATTCCAAGTGTCTAATTGGAAACCGAGATCATGAAACAGTTGAAACTTTAAATCAATAGATACCACTGGAATAATAATGTTTACATATTTTATCCTGAAAGGCCTCATTTTTTTAATGTTCCTTTGTTTTCTGGAATTCTCTATGTTTTCTATAATTAATGCTTAATTTTATAATAAAAGATAAAGCATTGTAAATGATGTTCATTACGAAATAATGGCATTATTGATGCAGCTAGAGGAAATAAACACAAGTAATGGTAAATAAATGGTTTAGAGAAAAAATTGCTCACAGCTGATTTGTCTTCGTCTCAATGAGCTTCTGAATGATGAGGTCATTCGAAAATGAGAAAATCTTGGTGCCACATCCTCCCCACATGATATTCCTCTCACTGGAATTCATGGATTCACTCAGACACATCAGCGGCGTGCTGACAGTCCCTATGTTCAGAGTCTTCAGGGGCCTGGCGCCTTCACACTTAGCCATACAGAAAAAACAGCTAATGAATTGAGGATCTGCGGAGTGAAACACTACACAATTTTTGCTGTATAAAACTACTTTTTATTGCAAATGACTAGAGATAATAAAATATAGATCTAGATTCACTTTTCAAAGTCTGCAAAACAGTCTTTGATTAAACTGGTAGTCAAAACACTGTCTTCCTATCAAATTGTTTCGATTCATGAAAAAATTGTGTAAGAAAGAAATCAGGGACTACCTTTTTGGGTCTACACAATATCAAGTATGAATGAATAGGCAGACAATTGAATGAAAAGATAGAAGCACAAGCCAATAGATGAAGTAATAAATCCTTTAACAGCTAAACAAGAAGTCAAAGAACAGAAAGTTAAATGATTAGTGCGAAACAGAAAGTTAACAGAAAACCTAACATTCTCCGTTTCTCTCTCTCTCTCTCTCCCTCCCTCTCTCTCTCTCTGTACACATGCACTAGAATTGAATCCAGGGCCTTGTACACAGTATGTAGAGCTCTACTGAGCTATGTGTCTAGCTACATGCTAGAGTATCCTGGAGTATCTTTATTTTTTTCCACAATATATTTGTAAGGAATTATTGCTACACTCATACAAATTCAATTATTTTCATTCTCAACATCACAGATCAGATCTCACTTATCCTGCTGTCCTTGGTGTATTCATATAAAACACACAAGCAGTGAGTGCCTTCAGAGACTAGTATTTGCCCAACTCCCTGAGCCTGATAGAGCATGCCTGCGATCCCAGGGTTTAGGAGGCTGAGACAGGAAGACTGTACTGAGTCTAAGGCCAGCCTGGGCTACATGAGACCTCAAAAAAAAAAAAAACGCCCAAAAAATTGTTAGTAAATAAGTAAAATAAATGTGATGTACAAGGCAGTCAATATTTACCTTAACAGTTTTGTCTTCAAAAATCGCTAAGTTGCCATTGGCAGTTCCCACCAAAAGAAAATTTTGCTTGCTAAAAGGAAAAATGTCAAAATTGTTACTAAAAAAAGAATATTTATATTGGTTAAGACAGCCTTACATTCCTCTCCAGCTTGACTAAACTTTAAAAAGATCCTTCAGACAAAGACTCAATCTCCCTTTTCTGAGAGCATTTACTTTAGAAAACTTGCAGTTACAAATTCTTTCTCTGTCCCTTGGAGATGTGACTCTCTTCCCAGCCTCTTGCTAGTTTTACAACGGATGAAAGTGCTTCCCTAAGACCTGTGAGCCACCTTTTCAAAACATATTCATCAAGAGAGCCACACTCCGACACTTCCCTCTCTCGGGGCTGACCACAGCCACACGGGTGACCCAGCCACATTAGCACCCCACCACTACCTGCAGCACCCTCCAAAACTTTTCCACAAGTACAGCTCATCCCTGATTAAAACTGTCCCACTTTTTGCGGCACAGGGTTTGGATCCAATCCCCCCCCAACCCCTGGCATAACCTTGAAAAGTCTTCCTCCTTTAATTCCATCCCGTGGCATTTTTCTTTAACAATATCCACATAAAGTGGACTGCAAAGTCAACCGTAGAATTTATATCTCAGGTACCAAAAGGTTAGATTTCCCAATTTTCCGCTACTTTTCTTCTACTACTCACCTCAACCCGAGAAGAACACAGGGTGGAACCTGAGTAGCGGCTAGAAGTGATCCTGCCTCAAATAGTGCAGCAACTGACTCCACTCACACCTGCAGTTCTGCCACTTGGGCACAGTGCCCTGGCAGGGCTCTATGAGTGATGAGCACTAAGTCATTTCTCACCTATTAACAACTTATTAATCTATTACATTCTTCTCCAATGTGGTGGTTGGATAACTGATATGTAACCTGGCACTTAGTAGGCTGATGATATCTATATGGAGTCAAAGAATGAATGAAAATTCAACATGGAAGAGGCTCTGCCAAGCCAGACAAGAGAAGAAGCAGAAATAGCATCATGGCTGGGCTAGGAGCCTGAAGAAATTATTGACTTATTTTATGACTGCCTCAGTATACAGAAAAATAACGTGCATACTTGTGGCCTCTCCCAAACTCCCTTAATGTATACAAACCAGTGAAAGTAGGCCCAACAGTCTCTTTGGACACAGTAACAATTCCACAGACAATTAAGTCATCTACAGGCAGATGATTTCCCTCAACTAAACAGACAAACGTACCTTTGCTTGGAGAAAGAGCTGCAGTACAAACAGGTAACCGAATCTGTCATCTTCTCAAGGGCATGCCTCTTCATCCCGTCATCCGTGCTCATGACCAGGAGAGCACCAGACTGTGTCCCAGACACAACCCAGCTCTCCTTCTCCGCAGGAAGGTGTACCACAGCCAAGCACAGTATTCTGCTGTCAGCCACCTCCTATTGGACAGAAGAACAGACACTCTAGAGGGCTTGGCTAACATTCCTAGAACTCGACAGAATGAACATATTCTGTGACCAACACACAGAACTTTTTTTTACTTTTATTTTACTTTATTTTTGTACCAGGGATCAAACTCAGGACCTTGCACTTGTCAGGCAGGCACCTATGCCGCTGACCTATATGCCTTCCTCTTTACTTGTGCATGTTTACTTGTAAAAGTAATGCCATCCTAGTAAGTTTTCAACCACAAAAGAGAGCACAGGATCATGTTCCAATGGGCCAGACTTCCCATTGGATGTCACTTGGAAGTAGGGCTCACCACATTATTCACACGTGGTAAAGACACTCACAAATAGGACTTCCAGAACTGCTTCAGAAAGTGGTGAGAACAAGGGGATAAGTGAGCTTGAAGTGAGGGTGAACATTCTGAATGGGTTTAATGGCAATGTGTCTTGTACTGTAATACTTAAATGTAAACATCCACTGTATATTTCAATCATGCCTGGAATAATACTCCTACATTGACTCATATTTAATTTCTTCTAAAATAATTTTTAACTGGTATACACTCTAGTTTATGGCTAAGTGAATGTTCTATAAGGGTGTTAGCTAGAAGCATCCTCAGATTTACCTCCAAAGTGTGTCCTTCAGTGTTTAAGTCAATACAGTGGAGCTGCCCTTTGTCGCTGTGCCCACAGCCCAGCCAAATCTTCGCATTCTTGCTGTTAGGATTCGTAGAAACCATGCATTCAGCAATGATGTTTTCGGGTATTAAAATATGTCTCATAAGACAGATTAACTCAGCTGAGTTCAAAATATCAAAGACCTGAGAAAGTTTAAAACGAAAACACTTGTCAAGTTTCATGCTTCCTGTTTAAGGATCAAATCTATAACTAAATGCTATCACTACAGCAAACAAAACCAAAATTTATTCATTAAATAGGAATGCATTCAGATGATCACGATTACCAAGCCAAACTATAAACAAAATCATTGAAAATGAATATATTTTTTAATGATGTAGTCTATGTTTTCTTTCACATGTGGAGTATTTTTTTTAACCTGAAAGTAAGATCTTCAGTGTTAGCTAAACAGAATGTAAGCAGACAGGACTTATTTTTCACTCAGTTCCATATTGCAGACCACAGTGAACGAGAGGAAAACACTTTGATCACCAAGAGTAGAACTTCTACCAGATGAAGGAAACGGAAATTTGAATCTTTGGTTAAAAAATTTAGATATAATTTGTACATTTTTTTATTTGCCTTCAAACATTAAAAATAGGAAACAATATGAACTATAGTAAAGAGATAGAAGTAAGCAACAGGACACTTAGTGACACCCACAACTGTGACAACTTCCAGCCTGTTATAGGGTAATAATATCATTAAGCTTCTCTTCTGAAGGGTTAACAATTTAAGTTTGCAGACCAAAAATTAGAGAAAAAGAAGGGCTACAAGGGTAGTCAACATTTTTGCCCTAGCCTTTCAAGGTCAGTGAGGACTCAGGACATAAGAGAACCTGTACTGTAACATACTGTAACTCAGTGGTGTCCCAAATTTTCTGATCAAGGAGATAATGAGGTCACAGAGGAAAGTGATCGATGATGTAGAATTGCCTAAGGAGAGTCCCATGGAGAGAAAACATTCTCTCAGGTTTTCACAGACAGCAAATTGGTCAAGCAATGGCCATGACTCACCCCCATAGCTGACACTGACAAAGAATCTACAAACTGCAGTAAAGGATTTCAGGGTAAATCCTGAGGGGATTTGACTGACCTTGTCAGATACAAATATTACATTTCTTGTTATTATAGGTCTTGCTTTATCTTGGTCTTAACCATCCAGCAGAAAAGTGTAAAAATGAGGTATAAAAAGTAAAGCCATATTAATATGCTGAGCTATAAAAGGCTCAAGTTAACAACTTCTGACATTGCCAGTCCTACGGATAACCCACTACTATTACAGACTACTGGACTATATTGGAATATTTTGCTGCATTCACACACCTACAATACTTAAATGGAAACCCATCTCTGACAAAACTAAACAAAAAAGGGGATATAAATGAAGGATCATTTTGTATCTGTATATACAAACCAGGATAGATATACAGCTACTTTCTCTTAATTCAGTGAGAAAAAAGATTTGTACTAATAGTGTTTGGACAGGATATTATGCCTGCATCTTGTACTATGAATAACCACTACAAGGACAACAATATGCAATGTATTAATTATTGTAACTGTTCTACTATCCTGTTTTGAAACTGTCTCATTGCTATTTGTTTCTCAATAAAATTAATTTAAAAAGAGAATAACTTCTAGCCTGTCACTTGCGAAGCCACGAGGAAGCCCTTTATACTCACAGTGCGTCATCTAAGGGAGAGGCTGTGGTACCCATCTTGCCCATGCCACATTGTTACAGACTGTGTTCTCTAAAATACAGGTAAACAATCATGACAATGGAAGCAGTAAGGGAAAACCATTAAGTTATGAGAAACTTCACTGCTTCTCATAAAACAATATAGAAAGTCAATGTGACTAACAGTGATGGTGACCTAGCTCAAAATCAAGTAAACCATGGAGGCAAAATAATTACCTAACATTTGGTAAAGTCAGTGT
Source organism: Octodon degus (assembly GCF_000260255.1). Classification (NCBI taxonomy): domain Eukaryota; kingdom Metazoa; phylum Chordata; class Mammalia; order Rodentia; family Octodontidae; genus Octodon; species Octodon degus. The sequence goes on along the minus strand of NW_004524985.1, from coordinate 438,708 downwards.
AGTTGTACTGAGCTATTTTAGATTAAGACATTTAAATTGAACAAAATCTTTTCAGTAAATTATGCTACAAAGTTGAGGCAACAACATAAAAACAATCTTTATTTTGATCTATTATTTTGCTTAGTGAAATTCTGTATCATCTCTAATGGTTTTTCTTTTTTAGTATTTTTTATTCTCTTTAAAAAGAAATTGATGAAACCCAAAAGAAATTTGCATTAGTCTAAACCAAAGCAAAAATTCTGTTTCAACTCATATTGTTGCAGGTAACTGAGTAATAGAAATATTACAGGCTGTCCCACACAGTGGGGCCCTGGAAGGAGACAATGCAGAAGAAAAGATACCCTGCAGCTGTGGGAGAGGCCTCAAGACAAAAGAGTAAACAAATGCACCCACATACCTGGGTAGAGATGGGTATCAGGGAGTGACAATCTAAATAGGTCTCCTTCACCTTGAAAGAGCCAGAAAGAGTCACTAACTCAACCCCACGCAGGAAAAGCCCCGCTCTGTATTCACGCTCTCTTGCTACAGGATTCGCTTGTCATTTGATCTGATTTAATCAATGTTACCTGAGCAACTGTACTCCTAATCTTATTGGTTGACCATAGTTTTGTCCCACCTCTGCCCAGCTAGCTAGCGAGTCCCCACGATTCCCACTTTGGACCCGCTTTGCATCCTGGATTTGCTCTACTGGCCCAAACTGCATAATGCTATCTTAAAAAAATCCCTAGAAAAGGCAGGGGCCGTGGCATCCTGACTGGATCCCCTTCTGCCCCTCTCTCAGACAGAAGCTTTCTTTTCCCCCAATAAATATATTCTGTTTTAAACCTCTGCTGTTCCTAAAATTCATTCTTGGATTTTAGAGAACATAAACTTGTCCCAGATAGCTTCCAGGTTGGTAGTTTCTTTCCCCTAGTGCACCCTGGAGGTGGGGCCGGTGTGGCATGTGGGACCGGGAATAGAACCCTGGTCCCTGTGCTTGCCAAAGCAGGTCCTTAGTTCACTGAGCTATCTCTCCAGACCTGTCTAAGACATTTCTGTACTGAGCCCAAATGGATGTGTGGTTTTGGATTCTCTTGGCGAGACCTATGGGAGAAAAGTTACAGGCTAGGTGGCATCCAAGGCAGACAGTTTTAATAAATCTGGGCCCTAAAGGACTGCTTTATTCAGTATAAGCAAAAATTATGAATAAAAGATGTGCACTCCCCCCTCCCCACTGACCTACATGGAAAGTCCCTGTGGGACTAAGGACAGAGGTGGGACCCTGGGAAAATGCTAGTTCTAAGCTTGCTCCCAAGAACATTTGCAGAGCAGAGTCACACTAGTTGCATGGTTAAAACAAACAACATCAAAAACAAAACCTCAAGTCAGTAACTGAGTAAAAGGACACTTGTAGGAGAAATCCAAGTGCTACCGAAAACCTGCATATAGCCTTCCAAGTTTACTGAAAGACATTGAGACCTATACAAATAGAGGGATAACACACAACAATCAGAAACCTAGTACTCTAAAGATTTTATCCTCCCCAAGTTGTTTACGGATTCAACAAAGATCTGATCCAATGCACAATATAGTCTAGTATGAGACTGGACAAAGAAACTTTAAATTTTACATAGTGCTACAGCTAGTAACAGGTAAAACCTTCCTTGGCCAGAAAAGGAAGGGAAGGGATTACTATGAAGCTACAGTAGGAAGAACAGTAGGCTGGCCAACAGAAGAGAACATATATGTGAATCTGTCAAAGTATCTTCAAGCAATTACAGAACAGACACGCCATATCAATGGAGACCAAAAAAAGGAGAGAAATTTTAATAAAGCAAGCTAGAAAAATTGGTTTGCTAGAGGAAGCCCTTTCCAGACCTTGTCAAGGTCCAGTGGAATTTATATTTGTAATGCCAGGGGAAAGTTATTGGAATTTCAATAAATTAATTCCAATCTACCACTTCCACTGCAACCCATGGTGAGAATACAGGCACTAAAAGTAGCTGTGGGGAGCCACAGGGTCTTAAGTCCAGTTAGAACAATGGCTAACCAGAACAAAGGCCTCAACCTGGGGCTGAACCCAGGTTTTATTAATTTGTGAAGAGGGCAGCGGCTCAGGGATGAGTGACCGTGAGAACAAGGGTTGTAGGTGAGGGTGCTGACCTGACCGGGGTAGGTAGGAGGCGAGACAGTTCTTTGGCAATATGCAGCAAGAAAGAGAGAGAGAGAGGTACAGAAAGAGTAATGTGCACTGCACGTTGGAGGCAGTGTCGTATGTCTTGGGGTCCAGGCTTCAGCTTCAATGTGTGATCTTCACGCCCTGAGACGTCACAGATTCTTTCCCAAGCCTCGCCTCAGCCAACAGCTGACCTACACACTAGCTCACACAGGCAAGTTGGGAGCTATAGGGGGCGTCACTGAGCTGTCCACTGCCTTAGAGATCACACAGCAGCACCTCCGCTAGAGCAACTGCATTGCTTAAAGCCAGTTGAGGGGATAAGGAATTATCCTAGCCAGCTCTGTACATGTAATACACGGAAATAGGGCCAGGCTTAGCCAACGTGTAGCCAAATGCTCTTCTCTCAAGGAGAGCCGTCCTGGTGGTCCTCCACAGGAAATTGGACACAGATGAAAATGTCAATTCTGGATAAATTAAGAATTTAAACGTCAAAAGCAAAATTTAAGTTTTTCTTTTCTTTCTTTTCACTTTTTCTTTCTTTCTTTCCTAATGAGCTACATCCCCATCTGTTTTTTAATTTTAAGACAAGGCCTTCCTAGGGTTGAACTGCCAAGGCTGGGTTCAAGCTTGCAGTTCTTCTGCCTCAGTCTCCAAGTGCTGGGATAACTGGCATGTGCCACTATGCTCCACTAAGATTTCGTAATTATCGAATTATAGGTGAGTATCTTTGTGACTTTAAAGATTGTCTTTTGCTTGGATAATTTTAGGCAAATAAACTGTCTAGAAAATGAGCAAAGTGAAAAACAAGCATTCCACACAAGAGCAAACATGGATACAGAACAGCAATCAGAAAAAGAATAGGGGGATTTCCAAAGTATTGTCAATGTTTTGTGTGTGTGTGTGTGTGTGCGCGCGCGCGCGTGCGTGTGTGTGTGTTCCAGGATTGAGGAGATTATAAGGGTTTTGCCTTATAACTATTTTTAACTGTGTGTATTTATTTATGCATTTCACTAAATATATTTGAAGATTTCATACATATATATACATGTGTAGCATATTTGCATAAAATATTAACTGATGTTGAATTAAAAAATACCTGGGCAGAAGTAGGCCTTTCTTGAGGATTTTCTTTCAGACACTTCTTAATTAACTTCTCAACCTTAGGCCACGGAGCACACCCATATTCTCTAACTGGATCTAAAGGATTGAAAAATATCATATTAGTGCAGGGACATATACTTCCTTTCAGTGTAGAAGAGAAGCCTAGAAGTTGCAAAGGAAAATACTTAACTCCATATTCCTGTATTTACTGTGAATTTGCCTATAACAAAATTAAAGCTAACTTGATCTCTAATAGAGCAAGCATGATGGCTTGCTTTTCTATGGCATAAAAAGACACAGACATCCACGGAATAAAACAAAAGATTTCCATTTCATACTTGCATTTAAAATGGACACTGAAAACACTCCTGCTCATAGAATAATTAGGCTTCTACCGAAATCCTTTATATTTTAATTCCAAAAGTAAGCACACATTTTCTCTTCATATCTTCCCCTAAAGGGTTTGTGGACATTTGTTATTCGTAAGAGCAATGGCAGTCCTCAAGTCAGTGCAGAATACAGACCTAGATGCTTTGGCTGAAAAAGCTGACGAATGCAATAAGCTAAATGACCTTGGTGGCTTCTCCAGCTTATTCGGAGTATAAAAAATTTCCTTTTGCCAGGATCACTTAAAGTCTCCCAGCAGGAGAAGTGAATGCTGTATTCTAGGACCTGCTCTGCTGTGTGTGTACTCAACAGTATTTCTTAAGTGAAAATGAAAGGACAAACATGACAAACCTAAATAAATAAAAAGGACACTGTGATGGAAACTGAACTCATGACCAAGGGATCAATGACAAGCGCTGAGAATTCCTTGAAAGCATAAGGCAGCCATAAAAAGGAGAGTCAATCTCATTAAGAACTCATTTACCTGTTCTTATTAATACTACTTTTTTTTTAGGGAAGGGCCTACAGGGTCTTCAGGGTCTCACAATGAGATTGAACTCGCAGTAATCCATCTGTATACAGCCTCCCAACAGCTGGGATTACAGGCATACGCCACCACTCCCAGTCTCAATTGCTGCTTCGGAGTGCCCCGAGGGTGGGGCCAGCATGGCAGGCCTGGGAAAGGAACCCTTGGCCCCTGTGCCTGCTTGCAGGCACTTTAACCCACTGAACTATTTGGCTGCCCTCTTATTAATATTACTAACAATTATTATTATAAATACTTCAAGCTTCCATTCCTACCTAAATCATTTTGCTCCAAGAAAATGAAAATACTCTTGCCTAGTAGGGACGTAGTAACTCTTCCTGAGTGCTAGCAGTTAACAAATCTGGGGTTCTCACAACAGTTTTCCTTTCCTGCATGTTTTTGTAAATATAATAACAAATTCACAAATACTAATGTGGGATTTTTTTTGAAGCTGAAAATTGCTATCTTGCTCATGTGATTTTTTTATTAACATGTCACAGGATTTAAGAATAGCCAGGCACTAAACACAAATTATCAGTAGTGAAATGAATTCAGTACAGAACTACTTGGAAATGAAACTGTTGACAGTAAGGAAAGGTCTTTATCTTACACAAAATAAAACTTACCAGGTAGTTTTCCTTGTATTGCTAATTCATCAAACTCATTTGGAAACTTCAAGCCCTCTACTATTCTACCTCCAGTTGTCAAAATGTCATAGAGTAGTAAACCAAATGAATAAACATCAGCTTGTTGGTTATAAATGACGTTTCCTCTGGCAACTTCAGGAGCACGGAACCCTGAAAGGAAGCAGACACAGCAGTAAGTCTGCCCAACAACAGGGCAGCTGACCCAGGGCTACATGCTCAGGACAGGCAGGGCCTGGGGTTTCCATGGTGACATCTGATGGGATCTGCTAAGAGCCTTGTCCCAGAACATGCACCCCAAGGACAATCTGGAAGGATGCTAATCTCCTTCCATCTTTATTACAAATCTTATAATCCTATTATAAGATCTTCAATCTCCAATACAATTACTTGGAAGGATAAAAAGGATAAACATTCAATAATAAATTATTCAGTAGACACTTATAATTAAAGATATGAAGCCTCAGAAAAAATCTGGGTTCATTTCTCCTGCTCCTAATATTAATGATTGTCAGGTGCAGACTTTAAAAAGGCAGGATGGGCTGGTGAGATAGCTCAGCAGGCTAAGCACCTACTTAGGCAAGCACAAGGACCAAGCTTAGATCCCCAGCACCACACGCCCTGCTGGTCACCAAGACCTGGTGAGGTGGCGCACAGCTGTAATCCCAGTGCTGAGGAGGTTGAAAACAGGACGACCACTATGAGTCCGAGCTGTGTAGTAAGACCCTGTACCAAATACACAGATTTTTAAAAAGGCAGGATGACAAGGGAGAGGCCACCTGGACTCCACACAGAGTGACTTTAATATGTACGAAAGCCCAATGCCTTTCTTAGTTCCACTCCACTCTACCCAGTGAAAAGCTAAAAGTCAAGTCAAAACAATAGAAGTGTTCTCTCTGAGGCTTATAACTAAAGTTCTTTAGGAGGAAAATAAACCTTTCATTTCACAAAAGATAAAAATACCTTTAATCCTTGAAGAAAAAATGAATAATTTATACAATCTAAAGACTGTAGAATTCAACAATATTGATAATCTGAAGAAATCCAACCACAAGAGGAAAACAGCTAAGCAATATATATTATGCAGTATGTTTAAAGTCATTTTTAACATGACATGCTATTACATAAATGAAATGATGGGACATAATTCTGGATAAACTTATCTCTAAAAATGTGAGAAAAAAACAACTGAATTAATTGTCTTAACTGATTTTGGTATTATGATTAACTCATTTGGTATTGTGATTAACTTATCCTTAGGAAATTCATGCCATATGCTTAGTGATAAAACTTCTGGCTGTCAAAGATTCAAAGACTCATACTCACATAAAATGTGAGCAGGAGAGAGGAGACGAATAGTTTAAAATCAGTAGAGTAGATGGGTGCAATTATACTCCTTTTTCAAAATCTACAGGCTAATACATGTAATTCTTTATTCCTATTTTTTAAATATATTTTAATTTCTTAAATTTTTTTCATCATATTCTGTAGGGACCTAAAGTTTAACATATCAATACTTGATGAAAAATACCTGTTCCGTGTTATGCCTATGATGTTTGATATTCAGACAGATAGTGAGGTTAAGCTCAACAGCCTAGGTTGTATGGTAATAACATTAAGCTTCTCTTCTGGAGGGTTAGCAACTTAGGTTTGCAGACCAAAAATTAGAGAAAAAGGAGGGCCACAAGGAAAGCCAAAATTTTGGCCCTAGCCTTCCAAGGTCAATTAAGACTCAGGACATAGGAGAACCTGTACTGTAACATCATGTAACTCAGTTGTGTCCCAAATTTTCTGATCAAGGTGATTATGGGGCCAAAGAGGAAAGTGACTGATGATGTAGAGTGTGCATAAGAAGAGTCCCATGAAGAAAAAACATTTTCTCAGGCTTTCACAGAGAGCAAATTGGTCAAGCAATGGCCATGACTCATCCACATGGCTGACATTGACAAAGGATCTACAAACTGAGGTACAGGCTCTCAGGATAAATCCTGAGGGTATCTGACTGACCTTATCAGATCCAAAAGCTACAACTTTTGTTGCATAGGTCTTGCTTTATCTTGGTCTTAACCATTCAGCAGAAAAGTATAAAAACGAAGTATAAGAAGTAAAGCCATGGTGTTATGTTGAGCTGTAGGGGACTCAGGTCAACAACTTCTGACACTGCCAGTCATGCGGAAGACCCAATACTATTATGGACTACTGGACTATTTTGGAATATTTTGCTGAGTTCATACACCTATAATAGTTAAATGACGGAACTAAACAAAAAAAAAGGGGATACAGATGAATGTCCATTTTGTATCTGTGTATTCAAAATGGTTAGGATAGATATATAGCTACATTCTTTTAATTCAATGACTAGAAAGATTTGTTCTAATAGTGTTTGTAAATGGGATATCATGTTTGTATCTTGTATAGCAAATAACCACTAGGAAGAGAGTATGCAATGTGTTAGTTATTGAAACTGTCCTACTAATTTGATTTGAAACTGTCTCATTGCTATTTGTCTCTCAATAAAATTATGGAAAAAATGTTAACAAAAGTACATATATCATTAATAAAGAATAATTCTGATTTGAAACAAAAAGAAAGCACAGCTAGAGCAGGGAACAATGTCTGGTGCCCAGAAATTTCAGAGATGACTTTTGAGGTCTGCACAGTCCTACAGATAACCTTATGACTACTGGACTATACTGGATTATTTTGCTGAATTCACACGTTTACAATATTTAAATGGCAATGGAATACCCATCTCTGACAAAACTAAATGAAAAAGGGGGATATAAATGAAGGACCATTTTGCATTTGTATGTACAAAATAGTTAGGATAGATGTACAGCTACTTTCTCTTAATTCAATGAGAAGAAAGATTTGTACTAATAGTGTTGGACAGGATATCCTGTCTGCATCTTGTACTATGAATAACTACTACGAAGACAACAATATGCAATGTATTAATTATTGTAACTGTCTTACTATCCTGTTTTGAAACTGTATCATTACTATTTCTCAATAAAATTAATAAAAAGAAAAAAGAAAAATCAACAGCATTTTCCACAGCAACTACTCAATTCATAGCACTTTTGGCAAACAATTGTACATTTATCAATCTGCTTCAGGAATACACTAAGCATCAAAAATAAAATCTTGGGCCTTTGAGATAGCTCAATGGCCTAAGTACCTGCCTGGCAAGCACAAGATCACAAGTTTGATCCCAGGTACCAAAATAAAAAAATGAAATCCTTGCCAAAAGACAGACTCCAGTTTCACAGATTTCATGAGAGTTCAGGATCGGCAAACTATGGCCCCCAGGAAAGTCTCCGCCTGCTGACCTATCCTGATTTTTTTTATTATGACCCAAAAATGATGTTTACATTTTAAATAGTTGAAATAAAAAGAGGATAATATTTCATGACATGTACAACAAAATTTAAATCTTTGTATTCATGAATAAAGCTGCATCGGAATACAGTGAAAAAATATTGAAAAATAAAATAAAAAAACAAAATCTGTAGGCTTAAAATATTTTTAAAATGAAAAGCAGATGGGTGTGTCTATAGGCATATAGTAATTAAACCTTAGCAGTAAATACATCCAAATGCAACAGTGATTATTTCTATGTATCAACATTGCACACGTTTTCCTCCCTGCTTTTGCACTTCTAAATTCTTTACAAAAACCTTCTTGTGCCAGAATCACCTGTGGTAGTCAGTAGACTTTCCCTGTGCAAGTGACATGGTCCTTTTAGCAATGTCATGTGTCCTTTTAGGACAACCAACATAATTAATGGTGAAGTCAAGAGTACTCAAAAATAATGAGCTCCCCACACATTAACTAGCTCTTTATGTTTATCTTCTTGGAACTTAACAAGGATTTTGGAAGTTGATTTCAATCTTACCCGATTGTTTACTATTCATTCAACACATTAAATTAGGTGTCTATTACATCAAGGTCCTAGCAAAGGGCTAAGATGTTCAGCCCACTTCTTTCCTGGATAATTCACTGTTAGAATTTGTAATCCCAGAATCAGAGCGCGGGAAGAGACTTGAAAGGCCACTGAGCTAGGTTGCTAAATTCTCATTCAATGCACGTATCCTTTCCAGCAGGCTTTATTTCTCCAGGCTTTAACTCACAGAGGTGCTCAAAAGGGCAGAAATCTTTTTTCACGATTATTTGGAGAACGCTAATATATTTATGAATATGTAAAGAAATATTTACTTCAATATGCAAATGTTTTTAACCTTCTTACCTTTCTCTTTCAAAGTACATGTCTTCACTGACATAATTCCCAGTATAATAATACATAATATTATTTATACATTCAGAAAGTACCTAAATTATAATACTGTTGAAATGCTTTTATAAATTCATCCAAAGAATTTCTCACGTATTTGATTACATTAACAATTTACTGATGAACACCCCAAAGCTATTAAATGGTAGAATCAGTTTGGTACTTGATAAATGTTTAATAAAGTATTGCCAAATGCATGAATAAATGAATACATAAAGTATAATCTTCCTTTGCAGGATTATTATAACAATTACCATGTTAAAAATAATCAAAAATATGACTCATCTAAAAACTATTTTTAGCAATAATTTTTCAGATAAGCATGAAGTTTAGCAAATGTAAAGAGTGAATAAAGAAAAGATCCACGGATCAAAAATGTGAGAAATGCATGAATTAAGTCAGAGTACATTTCACATGGCACCCCAGAAACATGCATTTATTTCCTTTTTAATGTCAGAGAAGAATGAGTAGAGTGTGTTGCATAACCTCTATCAGTGATAACCAGAAGGAATGACATTTATTATTTTACCTAATGACTGCCGTATGGATGTGGACAGACTTGAGGTCATCAGTCAGCACTTGCCTCAGTCAACAGTACTGCCACAGGATGCACAACACCTCTCACTCTCAACAGGAAATCCAGGTGGCATTAAAGCTGAAACTCTGTAAGCCCCTACTTACCCTTCGTATGCATGGACTCGCACATCACTGAGGCGCCAGTCTGTGAGTTATTCCTGCCTGTGGATCTTGTGATGTCACTAGCTGGCCAGGGGCTCTGCTCTAAGACTGCTTAGGTTTGCACCTGGAACTGCCTTACAGACCTTGTTAACATTCCCTAGGCTTTAGTTTCCTCACCTGTAGGCTAAGAATGGTGGTAAGATACATCCAAGGGTCATACAGTTTAAATGAGATAGTCCATCCATCCAAAATGCAACTAAGCACAAGCCAGGAACATTGTTCATGAACTAGAAAGGCGTGTGCCTACACGTGTCTTCTCTGATACACCAAAATTCACCCACCCTCACGCACACAGTCTGGGTAAAGGCACTGCAGTAAAGACTAATATAAAACAAAACAGAATCTAAGAAGTCTTTGGTCAAGCAGTTTTTATGTTAAAAGATATAATCTTAACTTGAAGATCCATTAAAAAGAAGTGCTACAGAGAAGGCACATCATACACAGAGGAACTTTAGTTCTCAGAACTGCTTTGGTAGGGCATGGGGTGATGATGGCAGTGGTGACAGGGACTGTTATTTACATTTGAGGTCGAGTTTAGGACTGAGATAACTAGAAGTGCTCTACAAAAGATAATAGCAATAAAAAGAGAAGTTCGGTAATATAACATGAAAACACATAGGCTATATTAAGTGACATAGGCAAAACATGGGCAGAAAAACAGAGACCGGGCCCTGGGTCTCTGTGTCATGATCTTTGTCCATTTATGTGGCCCAAAGTCGGTATTTTACATCAAAAGTGACCCAGGACAAGTGTTTGGCTCCATGTGAAGAATCAGATGGTGACAGAATTATATACACAGGTTTCAGTCCAAGTAAGGAAGCCAGATACCAAAATCAAAGGCTGTAAGTATGAACCGAGCTGAACTGAGCCCTCTGCTAGCTGGCCTAGACCCCTGAGGGGAGTAGCTGAGCTCACACCCAGAAGCACCTTGACAGGCCCCAGGGAAACCCACTGTCCTGAGGAATGGACAAGAAAGGAACTGCGAGAGTGGACTGGCCCACCTTTGGATCCCATGAAAATAGTGAGGAGATCTACAGAGACATTTCACAATGGTGTGCCCATTTTCCCTGGGGATTCCATCCTTGTGGAATGCTTGTTTTCCCAAACCTGCAGTTGACAATATTTGGTACACTACTGATTACTATGGTTCCGTTATTTTGTTTTGCTGTTTAATAAATATGATTGAATATTAAAGTCTATTTGAATACATGTTAGAGTTGCACGTGATCTAGGAAACAGACATAGGATTTAAAGTTAAATAACTCTGGAATCAATTTTTTATTTGGACTGAGTTATCATATCTACCACTCACTGTGTGACATAATATTACTAAGTCTAAATGTTCTCATTTTACAAAAGAGAAAATAATAACACACTTTCAGACCCGGCACAGAGACAAGGGATTGCATCTCTACTGTGAGTGGCATACAGCAAGTGCACAAGAAATGATCGTTATTTTATTATTATTTAACAACCTAGAGACACTCTCAACTAACAAATATACTCTGATGTGTTTATGAGAATGTTTTCAAAATATAGCCAAGCAAAACAAAAGAAAGAATATATATGGAGCAAAAATAAAATCAGGCATTGGAATCTGGGGAATCTCAGCCATTTGTTTACCCAAGCACCTAAATTGGGGGACAGTGGAGCAAACTAGAAGCTCTTTGCCCAGTGGGATATGCTCCAACTCATTTATTTCTGTTCTAGGCACAAGCTGCAATCATCAAGTTGACATCAAGATATCTACAATCTTACTTACAAATAACTCACAGCACACTGACTAAGGACAGAGCTCTCCTCTCCGGAATGGATGCGGGCCTCAATTTTCTATTCCCTGCTCAAACTGCAGTAGGAAGATGCGATGTTTACACAGACTGCTGGCCTTGTCGTTCTACCTTATGAATCAGAACATGAGCTTCTGATGAACCTGGGAGTAGATGCCAAGAGGAGCTGAGAAGCAGGCTAGGTGTGGGCGTCCCCGAGGGTGAATGGTGAGGTGCGAAGCACACGCTGCAGACGGGGCCACAAGAACACAAAAGGATATGATGACACTGGAGATGAATTTTTACTGAGTAGAGTCAATTAACACTAACAAAAACTAGACTATTAGAACAAGCAAGATCAAAAGAGAAGTGGGGGGATTAGGGTGAAAATAGAAAGCAACATGAAAGATAAAGTGATGTTAGCCATAGAGGTAATGGTCTCTAACACGGGAGTGTTTCACTTTACACAGCATTACAACACATCCCCCTACGCAGAGCTTCAGAGAGGAACACACCATCTTTCAGCAGGGAAGTATCAACACTCTACCAATTACAAATAACTAAAACTGAAAGGCAGTGTTTAAAGCCCTAAACTCTTATAAAGACCTAAAATAAGAAGAAATTGCTTCTGTCAAGAATTTCACAAGCAGTACAAACCCAGATCAAAGTTCAAACATAAGATTCTTGGAGCTAGAAGGGTTAGGGAACATACATCTTTTATTTTTATTTTATTTTAGAAAGTGAATAATGAGGCACATTTGGGTCAGGGCAGTCCCATGTACACACATGTTCATATTTCTGTAGTGAAATGTCATACCTTCACAGTAGTATAAGAAATAAAGATCAAAGGATCAAGAGAGTTTAGTTACTAAACATGTCTGGGTTTTCAGAGTTGAGTTCAGAGCTCTGACCAAGAATTTGTCCTCCTAAATTTGGTTGGCTTCATTTTTAGCTAAGTGCCCACAGTACCTATATTAAAACTTTCTGTTACTTCTAACACCTCTCAAGCCACAATGGAGAACCTTCCAGAGCTTTCCATAGTACGAACAGCCTACATGTACCACCACTGCCCCAGAGCATTTGAAGATTATTAAAATCTAGCTTTTAAAATATAACTGGACATCCACTATTCTCTCCTTTTTACCCCGTTTTGCCCTGGGACATTACATCAAGCTTTTGGTTTTGGTCCTTCCAAAGACAATGATAACAACGTCAACGTAACGGTCACCATGACGGAGACACTAAGGACCTGCGCACAGTGTGACAGGCCACAGTGCTTCTTCTGGCTCTCCTGAACTTACAGTGAGAAGACTGGCTAGTGGACGTTCTGACGAGAGTCCCGCACGCCGCCAGCCTTACCTGGCGTGCCCTCCGACGTCTTGATGCCCATCCTGCAGCAGTACTGCGCAATCCCGTAGTCAGCAATCTTGGCGATGATGGCAGCGTTGGGATACAGGGTGAACAGCAGCACATTGTGGGGTTTCAGGTCCCGGTAGATAATCATGGCTGAGTGGAGGTATCTGCCCGAAATGCACAGGGACACTTAGCGAAAGGAGATTACAACAGAATGATGCTGTCATAATTTCCCTCAATCCACTACGTCCATGATGCAAAACATCAAAAATCCTGCACTCTGACCCTAAAACTTTAGAGAGGTTGCAGACAGAAAGCTAAACATGAAATTCTAACACTGCACAGAAGGGTTTTTTTCTTTTTAAAAAATGGATCAAAGCTGGTAAGTGATTTAAATTTTAAAACACAACCATCTCAGGAAAGGTAACAACTTTTTAGGACTGTCTTTCATACACCTTAACAATTACAGAAAGGAAATTCTGAATTATCTTAGTGTAAAATGAATAGTTTACCTGTCTTTAAAATATGAATGTTAAGTAAGAGGCAATAAGATTTTGTTGTAACTTTCATTTATTTCAGTTTTGATTTTCTTACAACTGTATAGCACTTTATCTCAGATTCTGAAATTCCATCACCTGTTTTTATTATTTTTTTCTAAAATGTTTTCAGATGTTTCAGAGAATATTTCCAGCCTTTCAATAATAAAAGATAAAAATAAAAGATTTCTCATTTCATTCTGTTTGAAGGTGTCATTTACTGTAATCTCTGTTCTGTTATAAATTAAGGTGAACAAAGAACATCTGGGCTGAGAGAAGGAATAAAATATTAATGGGAAAATGGCACTGGGGGATATTAAAGTTCCTTTTTTCAGAGATAAATTCATGCAACTTAAAGCAATTAAAGGTGGACATTCAGGCAAGGAATTAAAAATTAGTTGCTATAAAGCATCCGGGAGTTTCAGTCTCGGCAAGGTTTTAGCCATCCTAACAACATCGCTAGAGCGTTCATAGTGACCCAATAACTAACTGAACCCTTTCCACCCTTCCTTGGACATCTACAAAATTTAGCTCTGCCTTCTCTGCACCTCCCATTTCACAGGTATCTCATGACCAACCTTGAGAGAACAATTTCTTAAAGGACTTAAAGGAGGTAAATTTCAATTCTTCATTTCTTTGTGGCTTTTGGTTTGGGTTCACATCACACTAGAGAGCATTTACTCCTTTCCTTCGCTCCCATCATTGTCGCGGGGATTAGGAGCGGAGTCTGGGCTGTCCTGAACCTTCCAGTGATTGACAGTCTAGATAGTCTGTGTCACTTAATTGCATCAACTAATGCGCCAGGTTCTCCCTCTTCCAGGATGCAGTGAGGCCCTCTGACAGTGGGCCTATTCACTTCAGTATGCACAGCGTGGGCTGATAAATAAGATAAATGCACTAATGAAGTTGACCTTAACAAAAAGTAATGAGCTTGAAAGGAAAATTTACTAAGGGCTTATTGAAAGCCCATTAGCTATTCTTCCCTTGCTGAAGAGAAAAGCTGGAGATTAAGAAGGAAAAAGTTAAAGCCAAGTCATACATCATTAAATAGCATCTGAGTCCTTCATAATGTACGCCTCTTTCTGTATATTTATAGAGCACAGACATTTTCAGAATGCTTCCTTAATGCCAAAAAATAGTTAAGGTTAATTTGAAGTAATATCAGTGGGAAAGAGATTATCTAGGCCAGAATGTTCAATTATACAATTTAATCTTCAAAAGTACAATTTAATAGCTTTTAATAAAATAGTAAAAGAGCTTTTGAAATAGTAAGTACAGACCCTGCCTTCCAGACAATAATCCAGCTATAAATGATGCCCAGGCAACAATGAACACTGTCAAATATTCTATTAAAATGAACTATATTTAGTTAAACAGTCATTCTTTAATTATGATTATCATCAGAATTTCTAAGAAACCCCTGCCTTCATAATTTAAAGTCCAATTATATCTCTTCCCAAATAAAATAGTTCAGAACGTAGAAGGCATTTACTCCCTTAACAAACGTGGATTGGCATCTAGGAGAGCCAGTCACGGGGAGGCACAAAGCCACCTTCGCATCTCTGCCCTTCAGAAGCCACCATCCAGGGCAGGCAGGCGCCCAGCTAAAGCTACAGACCGTGTAAGCACCAAAGCTGGTGAAGCAGAAAGGGACAGAGAAAGCATGGAGGCAGAGACAGGAAGTGGACGCCCCCCGGACCGAGCCTTCCAGCGCC
>NW_004524985.1:420046-421565 GCF_000260255.1 Octodon degus | reverse complement strand
TGACACCAGAGACACAGAGCCACCAGGGACATCCTCAGACAGCCGCGGTGGCTCTGACTATAAGACAAGAGTAAAGCCAAATGAAGCAAATGGCTGAGGGCACTGAGCAGTAGGTGAACGGGAGAGGGTCAACAGGAAAAAGACAGAGTCCCAGCTCATGGAGGAAACACTGCTCTCACTGTGGTGAAAAGGATGACCGATTTCTTGGGATATCAATGAAGGCGAGGACAAGTTGGGTACGAGAGGTGGTGGAGGCTTAAACCCAGCGGGGGAGAGAGATTTGTGAGAGGAGGCCGCGTGAGGATGCATTTTAGTTGCAGGGCTGAGAATACTTGCAGGACTCTTAGGTGTGAGATGCAAGAAAAATACATGAAGGAAGGATGACTCCGTGGAAAACCTCCAGGAAACCAGAGGCGAGGAAGTCTCCAATTACAGCGGGGCCTTGGTTTGTGAATTTAATTCTTTCCACAGTTCTGGTTGTAAACTGAATTGGTTGAAAGCAGAAATCAAATTTCCCCATAAGGTCAACATTAAACCTAGCCATTGAACCTGACTCAGTTCTCCTCCAATCTTAGAATTAGCTCATTGATACTTCAATGCTTGGAAGCCTAACCTACATTGTTTCGGGAGAGGGAGGTCAGAACGAGGTTAAGACTGAGATAGAGAGCAGAATTCCACTCTGAGGCGCTGCATGCTCCTCCTGCTATTAATTTATGAAATTACAAAACTGGGTCCAAGAAACAGTAGTGGCCATCCAAACTGCTTGGAAAATACCAGTGGGATGCAAAGTTACTGCAAAGTGCTCTTCACAGAGCCTGGCAGCAAGTTTGCAGCCACACTCTCACCTCAAGCCATCAGCCACGTGGAGCGCAATCCTGTGCTGCAGGGTCCGGGTGAGGCTGGCCTTGTCCTGCTGGAGCAGGCCATCCAGGGAACCCTTGGAGGCCAGCTCCATCACCAGCATCCGGGGACGAATCCCAGCAGCCAGCAGAGATATCAAGCTGGGGTGGTGAAGGTGGCAGAGCACCACCAGCTCCTGCAAAAGTGCAAAGCGATACGGGGTCACACAGCATCGGCACTCCCTTGCTCCGTCTCCTTCCCTGGGGAGCATGGCTTCCCTGGCGTGGCTAGACAGCACCAAACATCCCTTTGCTATTTTGAGTTTCTAAAGTATGTTCACCCCTTTCCAATAATCAACACCTAGATTTGGAACTGTTCTTGGAATTATTTTAATTTAATTTTTATCTTTGCTCTGCTTTTACCACATTTGACAGCAGAACAGAATCCACAAGTGTTCAGAGTAACAGGTCACATCAATATTACCTACCAAAGACTGTTAGCCTCAGAAGCCTTCTCTGCCGAGGACTCTGAAACTCACTGCTATTGAATTAAAACGGACATGTAGAGTAAGTCCTCCGTGGTTTAATACTTACAGAAATTTCTTGAGGAGAATCCCAACCCCACAGATATGTATGGTATGCACCCACCCTGAAACTCTCTAACGTCTTTGCACCACACT
>NW_004524985.1:410457-419416 GCF_000260255.1 Octodon degus | reverse complement strand
TTATCCATTCCTCAGTTGGTGGGCATTTGGGTTGTTTCCAAGAATTAGCTATGACAATTGTGCTGCTTTAAACATAGGTGTACATATATTGCTGTGGTATGATGTTTTCAGTTATGGAAAAATACACAGGAGGTGAATAGCTAAGTTAAGTGAAACCACCAATCCTAGCTTTCGAGGAATCTCCACACTGATTTCCACAGTGGCTGTTCCAGTGTGCACCCTCACTAACTGGAGAAGGGTTCCTTCTTCCCCTCAGCCCTACCAGCATTTGTTATTGGCTGACTTCTTGAAGACAGTCATTCTTTCTGGGGTGAGATGGAGACAGGCCCCTTCTTATTCCTTCTTCCTCTACACTCACAGCCCTGCTGACACTTGCATTTGTTCAGCTCCCTGAACACGTTTAGCAGCTCCCAGCTGCAGGATCGCTGCTTCTGCTGACCCCACTGTCTAGCAAGTCCTGTCCCCTTCTTGCGACAGACTCCTTGCCCCTCATATCCGACCTTCCTCAAGGGCTCCTCCATGGTCCCCCCTCCTAAAGCAGCCCCTTAGCTGCCGTCACAAAGTCGAGACAGCACTGCAGCTTGAACAGAGGTCTGCACGGGACACTGCCCTTTCTTCTGCTCTCCTTGCATGAGGCTGTGCGGTTCCCTAAGGACACCACAGTGCTTGGATTCCACAGGCACTGGACTCTGCATATTACTCAGGAGTGCAAAAGCATAATTTAGTTGAAATTTGCCAATTTCCAGAAATCTACCCTTCTAGACCACATTACATGAACCTGTAGCTTCTTTCATGGTGGGACTGAATTCTGCTGGAGCTTTAGTCTATATATTCTACTTCATTCTGAAATTATAGTGGAAATGGATAGCTGTCTGTGATACGAAATCGACTCATGATTCGGACTGTGACTGCTGCAAGACCTGCCTCTCTAACGGCCGGCTTCCAAGATGCCACGCATGGGTGCCAACAGCGTTTGTGTGGAAACAGAAGCGTGGAGGAGACCTAGGTAGCTGAAGAGGGAGGGCCGAGTGCCTGAGAGAGACTCCCCAGAACAACGCTGCGGATGAAGGTACAGGTGATTAGGAGCCACAAACCCTTCCCCATCCCTGATTAGCTCACACGGTTAACATTGAGAACAAGTTAGTTCTGTTTACTTCTACAGGGAGTGGGATGCTTAATCAAACATCCTATAATGGGAAAACCATTCACTGATTGCAGAAAGGAAGCCACAGGGAGTGTTATAGATGTTCACAAATACACAGTCACCGGTAGACTGAGCAAAAATGCAGGACCAAACACCAAAATGGTCTTCTTTCTCTTTCTTCTTTTTTTAAAAGAAGTACACTGTGCACATTCTACTTTTTCTATTTCTTCGACCATTTTCCTGGTTTACCCACTTGCCCTATAGCAGTTCTGCACACATTTTTCTAAAATTATTTATTTATTCATGTATTTGGTATAGGGTCTCGCTACGCAGTTCAGATTCATAATGATCCTCCTGTCTCAGCCTCCCCAGCACTGGGATTACAGGCATGCGCCACCACGCCTGGTTTGGGGCCAGCAAGGCATGCAGTACTGAGGGTCAAACTCAGTTCTTTGTGTTTGCCAAGCAGGCACATAGACCACTGAGCTATCTTCCCAGCCCTTCTGTACACATTTTTAGCGTTTTGGTCTCCATCAGAGTTACTCAAACACATTTCATAAAATGGAAGCATACACTGAAGATTAACAGCAAGGGCAGAAAATCAGTTTATAGAACAACCTGCTTATGGATTGAAAGTGTGCTAGACTTCGTTCACAGACCTAGTTCAGTATGCAAAATGTCTCGCTTTATTTCTAGAACTACCATGTGACTTTTGTTACTAATAATCAAAAGTTTCCCAGGATATTTCATGTATTCATGAGATTTTTCATTACTCAAAATGATGAAATATTATGGCTATCTATTGTTTGAAGTTTGCAAAGATTACTTAGAGCCCATCACAAATAATTTTTTTATTTTTTCTTTTTTTGCGAAACCCGGGATTGAACTCACAAAGAATTTTTTTTTTTTTTTTTTTTTAACCTGTTAGTAAAATTCTACATTCGATTATAAATCAAGGAAAAAAGTGGGGAAGAACAGAGTTCAAAACACAGTTGGTTTATGGTAAAAGCGGAATGAGCACTGACTTCTACTTTCCCTTTCACCTTATTTCTCACCTTACCCTATTTCTGTCAGCAGAGACTCAGAAAACACACACACACACACACACACACACACACACACACACACACACAAAAGACTAAATCCTAGCCCAGGACAAGGAGTACTGAGGTACTGAGCACTGTTGGTTGTGGACTCACTCCTTTCTTCCTGAAAACATCTTGACCTTTGCTGAGGTGCTGAACCCACGTGGCCTGTGGTCCTCCAGGGGGCTGACTCCAACGAAACCGCAGGAGGAAGGTGACTCCACCCTCCTGCCACTGTGATTGGCTCCCTATCACAACTCCAAGCCAATCAGCCCACAGCACTGCTCTTAACGTAAGCGCTTGGGGAGAAAATGATACAGGCTCAATTTTGGTTGCTTTGGAATACAAGGTTTTAAATGACAGACTTTCTGGTCTTCTGTGCTTGTGATACGTGACTCTAAGGCCCGGAACCTATGTTACTACAATAACAGCCATTCCGACAGAATAAAAGCAATAGCACAGCATAATGGCAAGAAGACATTGGCCAGAACCACAGAATGAAATCCACCCTACAGTGAGCGCCCCATGATTTTTATTATTTTAAGGTGGAAAGTGAAGGCAGTTTATCAGATGAAACTCAGTGTGGAAGATTTTTGAGCTTAGAAGAAATGCAGGACAGAGCAGGAAATATCTAGAATTCCCCACAGCACTAAAGAGAGAAACGCAACGCTGCACTAAGGAGACAGGCAGGGCTACGGCCTGGCACCCCCAGAGGTGGTCAGCACAGCGTAAGCAGGCTGGGGAGGTCCCCACCTGTGTAACCCAAATAGAAGGTAGTCAGAAATAATGCCCACCCCTTAGGGGCTCATGGTCTCTCCTCCTTTTCAGAGAGTGCTAAGGGGCAAAGAGAACTACAAAGGTGCAAAGAATACCTCTTCAGCCACTACAGACCATTCATAGATATGGGAGTCATCAGAAATACTCTAAGTTGGCGGGAGAGATGGTGGAATAAGCGCTTCCCTGGCAAGCATAAGAGACTCGTTACAAACCAGCTGACCTCAGAGCACCTCAGTCAAGCAAATAACTGAAGTAACTGAATTGTAACCGATATAAAGGGAAATTGTGGATGATATCTCATCTAACAACATGGCTGCAAAGGAGCAACCAGGGGAAGGAAAAATTGCTAGAAATTAAAAACATGATTATCCAAATAAAATTCAGTAAGAAGCTAAATAATAATGAGGCATGCTGATAAAGTGCAAATCTGTAAGACAGTCATGTAAGTCACTGAAACTGTATATAGACAGAGCTTTGAGAGGAAATTCAGAAGACCCAGGGGTCTCAATATCTAGTGAACACTCCTAAACAAAAGATAAAAAATAATTAATCTTCAGTAGCTAGATACGGGAAGAGCAGGACTTCAACTCGTTTAGCGTGCTATTGTTTCACCCCCTAACCCTGTACATAGCAGCTGCTCAATAAAATCTAGCCAATGATTAATAAATGCTGTGAAGTAATAAATAATAAAATTCACTGGTGAGAATTTCCCCTTATAATGAAGAAGGTGGAATACAAAGTGGGTTCATAGCATGGCATGGTGGTGCCTGTGATCCCAGCACCCAGGAGGCTGAGGCAGGAAGACTGCTTTGAGTTTAAAGCTATCTTGGATCACACAGGGAGACCCTGTCTGAAAAAACAAAATCAAGAAAGTGACTCATGAACATATTTGTGAAGTTTCAGGGTATCAAGGATAAGAGAGATCTAAAAGATAAAATTTTTAGTTTCCAAACAAAAGTTAACCTATATGAGAAGTGTTTGATTGACATTAGTCTAGTCATTAGCAACAGCTGGTACTAAAATAATCAATGGTATTTTCTTCAAAGTTTGAAGAAAAATTATTTTAAGCCTAGATGTCTAAAAATTACAATAGCATATCCATCCATCAAAGACAAAAGCAAAATTCAGATAGTTTTAACATGTAAGAACTAAAAACATAACCTTAAATTACTTTAAAGCACTCTTTCTGAAAAAAATTCCTTGCAGATAGTCTCCAACAAAATGTAAAGACAGTTCAGCTAAGAGAGTCACAGAATATAAAAACTATCAAGGAGAAAGCCGTGTGTGGTGGCGCACGCCTGTAATCCCAGCACTCAGGGGGCTGAAGCAGGAGGATCCCTGCAAGTTCGAGACCAGCCTGGGCTACAAAGTGGGCTGAAGGCCAGTCTGAATTGCATAGTGAGGCCCTGTCTCAAAAAGACAAAAAAATCTGTGAAACTGTAAATAGGCTGAAAAGCTGTCTCTTCTTAGAGTAGGAAATCAGGAGTGAAAAAAGGAAGAAAGAAGAAAACTGATTCTATTATCCAAGCTATGTGGCTAAGAACTTAGACAGTAACAAAGCCACAATGGATGGGTATATCTTTCATCTCAAGATGTTAAATAAAAGATTACCAGAAAGTCTAACTCAAAAGACACATTAAAAAATTAGGATATAATTGTGATCCAAATTAAAATAAGGTCCTGTTTAAATTAAAATGAGGTTTTAATTTAATTTAATTTAATTAATTAAATTAATTAATTAACAAAAAAGTAAGGCCCTATTTTCCATACACAATAATAAATAATCCCCTTAATTTTGACATTTGAAATATTCTTAATCTAGAAGGAAAAAGAAATAACTACTGGGGGTTGAGAAGATGGCTCAGTGGAATAAGTGCTTCCTTGGCAAGCGCAAGGGCCTGAGTTCAATCCCTGGTTCCACAAAAAAAGAAAGAAAGAAAGAAAAGAAATAACTACTAAGAGAAGGTTACTTTTCCTTATCTAAGAGTAGAAATACTTTGGTTTTGTACAAATAAGTTAAACGAAACATAAGAGGCATTCATTGGTTTTACTTTAGAATTAAACTAAATGCAAAAGTCAAATAATGTAATTATAGTTACAAAATACAATATAAATGTAATAAACTTTATCCACATAGAAATAATAAAAGAAACTAGCATTTATGAAGGGGTTGGAAAGAGGAGGCAAAAAAGAATAATGATAATTTTCTTCATCTCAAAAACAATAAGCTACTACATGGGATCTAGAATTAGTATACTAGAAAAATAAAAGTTTTATTATTTCAAGTTACAATTACTACTATGTTAGGAAAACTAACATAAGTGATTATAAATTTTTTTTAATTGGAAAACAAACAGGAAAGGCAACTGTAAAACTCAGTCAGTATGCCAACTTGGCCCATCTTTTGTGACAGATAATTAATAAATTATTTCTAATGTTCACATGTTCAAAAGAAAAAAGAAAAGGTATAAGCTTAATTAGTGTTTCAACCTAAGATTTCTGACTTCTGATCAAATTAGCTCCATGAAATCATACTTTAAAACGTGCCTTTCGCTTTGAAAATACTGAAGCTAGGTATACTAAAACAAAAACCAATTATGTCTATGGGTCAAAAAAATGAAAGACATTCTTCAGAAAACAGGAGCTGAAGTGAGGCGCTTGCTGGGCTCCAGGTCCAGAAGGGGGCAGCAGCAGCAGCAAACAGGCCCTGACAAGTCCAAGGCTAGTCTACACCTCACAGAGCACTGCGGCTTCTCAGCCATGGTGCACATTTTGAGCATAGAGATTATACCCTAAAAGATGAAATGTGAGTCTTCCCCCGAAAATTTAGATCAGACTTAAGTATTACAACCACTAGAATTGTCCAAATGCTCACTTTGCTTTGTTTTTAAGCAGAGAGAAGGGTTTTACTCCATTAAAGACAGAATGAAGATTTACAATTAAATTTTGAGAGAAATGTCATTATTCTGCATTTTCACAATTGCACGAAAACAACAAAGAGTTCTAGGAAATTAATACTGTATCATTTTGAGGTAAGGATTCAGGGCTGATGCAAGCTGGATAACCAACTGGATGGAATGTGTGAGAAGTCATGAAAACCCACAACTAACCAACAGAGTAAGGTACCTAAAAAGAGAAAGCATGCGGTGACCCCGAGACCCTCAATGACTCCACGCTGAGGGCTCTGAGCACCGAGCAAGGGAGGAATTGGAAAAAGCATGATTTCTAGTCTTCCATTGGCCACTGGCACTGTGCACCAGACCAATTAGAAGACGCTATTTTTAATTCATTTACATATAATCGCAACCAATCAAAAGACACTGCCCGGATCTTTTTGTTTATATTAGATCAAGAAACCAAACAACCTTTTCAATATGGCACTGTATATCCGATGTGAATGGCCAAGTGAGTTTTTGAAAGGATGACTGTCCTGATGCCATTTTTACATGAGGTAGGACACAAATCAGATATTCTGGATAGGAAAGGCTCCTTCTCCTTTTGAGAGAGGAGACCACCTCCTGGGGTAAAGCTGGCCAGCCCTGGGCGGACATAAGTCCTGGAGGGATGCCGGCAGTACCCGCCCTTGCTCCTCCTCTGTGTCTGAGTGTCCCTATTCAGATCCCCCACAACCTCCTGCTTCACTTTATCTCTGGGGCTGCTGTGAACCTTCTGCCCTACAAGGCATACTTTGTTTTCCACCTTTCATAAATCTGCACCCTGACTGCTTTTTCTGTGCGACTTGTCCAAGTCTTTGTTCAGGGCACCAAGGACTGGGGAAGAAACCCCCTGAGTGCCTCACCAGTAACAATTTGATAGGATAATGTTGTTGGATTGCTTACTTGTCTCAATAGCCTGAGTGATGTATGTTTATTAAAAATCTTCACAGCCACTTCCTCTCCTTCATAGGCTGCTCGATAGACTGATCCAAAACTGCCATCACCTTCAGGAGAAAAACACACACACACAGCGCTTAGATTGATCTTTCCAAGCAGGAAAAGCAAGTTTTATCTGTTGTAATTGCATACACTGCATATGCCAAGAAATGTCAGACTCATTTGTTTCACAGAGTCAAGCTTTTTCCATGCTTCCTCTTCCTTCTTAGGTCACACGGTCCCCCATGCAGAGCACTTTACACTGGCCCTGACCACGCTGTCCCAGCAAGTCCACCATCAGCTACACTCATTTTTTCTCTGAATAAGATTGTATTTCACCCTCCATCTAGCTGATTAAAAACAAAATTAAATCTTTCAAGGTCTTCTGGAGTCAAAAGAATTCATTCACATCCTTGCCCACGCCCAGCCCCACAGCCAGCAGGCAGGCTACCATGCCACCTCGCTGCCAGCCCATGCTCTTCTGGTGCTCTTGGTGGCTTTGCACAGGCTGGCGCCACCAACTCATCCTCTCTTTCCCACAGAATGAAATCCCTAAAATTCCTCTTGGGTCATTCCATGCGGTGCCAAATGGTTGCACACGGTCTATTAAATCAAAGCCAGTGCAAATTCCACCCTGAGTTCCTTCTCTAGCTCTCTTCCATCCTGTGTCTCCTCTAGGCTTATGTGTAGTGCTTTTCCTCCTAGCGCTGGCTGACTACCTATCAAGAGCTTTTTAAACACACAAATGTCTGGGCTCAAAGATTCTCATCCAACTAAGTCCTAGTTCTAGGAAATACTGGTCACTAGGATTTATTTCTTTTCTGTGTTTTGCTTTCATTCTTTTTTTTTTTCTTCCTTTTCTTTTTTCAACTAAGGCTGAGCACAACAGCTCTAGATGAATTGGAGTGGTTGGAATACCCCCTGCACCTTCATTCTGTCATGCTGCATACTTTGCATCACTGTCCTTTCTATGTCTTTCCTTGAAGAGTACCCCTGTCTCATCATCTCCAGCTCTGAGGAGTTTATCCAGCCTACCAGATCCCCGGCACGCTGGGAGACAGACGGCATGATCAACCCCATGAATTACTGCTCTCCACTGACATACAGTAAATCTTATTCATACAATATCTATAGTTCCCATATAATACCTTGAAACCTAGTTATTCAATGGATATAACAGAATGAAAACAGAAACACTACAAGAAAATATACACAACTGGCCATGATGGTGCATGCCTGTAGTCTCGGGACTTGGGAGGCTAAGGCACGAGAGTAGCCTGTGAGACCAGCCTGCTACATAGCAAGACCTTGTCTCAAAAAGTTAAATGACAAAAGAAAAGAAAAATGATAGATTGATTGATTGACAGACTGATTGATAAATAGATAGCTCTATCTCAATACCCAATCCTGTACATTCTAAGGGTAAAACTATACATCTATGAACCTTCTATTTGTATATATTTTCAAAATCTCCATAACACTCATATGTAATCATACATTGTTTTGTGCTCAGAAGCAATGTGTGTTAAAAATTAATTACTTGTGAGTATATCTTGTATTTCTAATGGATGAGGTTTGGAGTTTTTTCTTGCTGGTAGGTTTCATATTTCATTTTTGTTTTTCAGATGGGAGTTTTGCTATTTGTCCAGACTGGCTTCAAACTCATGACCCCTGTCTCAGCCTCCCAAGTAGCTGAGATTACAGGCACACACCACCATACCTGACTCTAAGAGAGTCTAAGCATGTTAAAAGTATTGTATGCATCTTATCATTCTTGGTATCCCCCCAGCCCTCCAGTACTTAATCAATGTTTTCCTGTTAACAGCATTAATTAATATTGTGGGTATGAAGCTGCAGGGAAAAATAAAGGAAGAGCTAAGGGTAAGGATCAGGGCTAGATAAACCGGAGCAGGAAAATAGAAAACAAGTCAAAGAGAATGGGTGGGAGAGGTGGAAACTCAGGTAACAGATGCATTCTGTTTTGGCTTTCCTCAGTCTGGATAGCTATCAACAATACAGGAAATACTCACTATAGCAGAGAAATAAACACATATAGGGAGAGAGATCAAAGTTTCAGACAG
>NW_004524985.1:391494-409879 GCF_000260255.1 Octodon degus | reverse complement strand
TGAACAACAAAGCTTTGGTTTTCTATGTCATGTCCCAAATTTTGGAACCATTTGGTTAATATTCTGATAGATTAGGCAATAATGTATACATATAACAAAAAAATAATGCAGGTGTGTGCATGTGTGTATATAATTTGTATTTGCAAATTAAAAAGAAAATTTTAAGAAACATATTTGACAGAGAGGTAATTAGGGAGATGAATAGAGGGCACTAGGAACACTGTAAGGATATCAGCATTTATTCCGGAGGTGGGAAGACACAGCAGGACCCTGCAGAAAGATACGACATGATGAATCTTATGCTGACTGCTTCTTTTAAAAAATTAATTATAACCTACTGTTATGGTTTGTGTCTAGTTGTCCCCTAAAGCCTCACATAGTCATGGGGTAGGTGCTAGAGTTTGTGATTAATTGTTGACCCAAAGCTGGCAATAGGGGTATGAGTGCTACACCCACTGGGGGACAGGCAGCTACATGCAAATGTAAGGAGGGGAGAGAGGCTGGCTGGCTGCTGCAGCTGCTGCTCCTCCCTTCGCTCTTCGCCGTTTTCCACCTCCATGAGCTGCTGCCCTCTGCCATGTACCGCTCTGCCTTGGAGCCAGCCAAGTATGGACTGAAGCCTCCACCAAGTGTGAGCTAAATAAATCTTTCCTTCTTTAATTTGGGGTGTTGGGTATTTTGTCCCAGCCACAAGAGAAAAGTAACTGAGTCATCTACTCAACTTCTTAACTTCCTGGAGTATTCTTTGAAACACCTTTTAAGCCTCAAGACCTATTTAGAGTGAAAGTACAAAATAAGTATTATGGAATTGGATTACTGTGGCCTTTCCTTCTTTTAGAGAATACCTAAAATGATGTGCAGATCCAGTGAGTCCCTCACACCTGCTGAAATTCATCCTGGTGGACAGGATGGCGCCAGCCAGTGAACACGAACTGTTCAGAACACCAGGAAACAGTGACAGCAGAGAACAGAACTTCAGTATGTCACCAGTGAAATGCTTCTGGTTTTTTGATTACAAAGTATTTTACAAATATTTATGAGATCTCAATATTGTCTTATGAGTAATAAAACTTCTACTAGGCCTACACAGAGACATTAGTCTTTATTATTTTTTTTTTTTTTGAGATGGAAAATGGCCATGGCCATTCAACTGTGAGTCTCCTTACCTGCCTTGTCCAGCCCCAGGCAAGCAGAGAAGGCACAAAGCTGTGTTTCACAAATATTTGTGCTTCCATGTAGTCCCTTCCTCACCTTAATTCTAGTCTACATGGACGTGCAGGGCTAAGTCCAGATCTGTTATATAACATTACTTTAAAATATATCATTCCAAATGACAAACATTGTATCAATTATATGAAGACACTAAAACTTTATAAAGGTATCATTAAGATATAGACATTATACAAAGGAAACTGTATCCTAATTTTTTTCTCAAATTCACAAAGATAGTTACCTAAAAGGAATTCCGGAGCTTGCTCAAATTCCAATCCATCATTGTTCAACATAATATTTCTAGGCAGGTCAGCCAAAACCAGGTCAGGAGCAATCTGAGATATAGGAATTTTGAGTCTTGGCTGGTCTGGATTTACCAGAAGGTCCCCTGAGAAGTACAAAAGATTTTAAAATACAGAGAGAGAGAGAGAGAGAGAGAGAGAGAGAGAACACAACAGACCAGACAGACAAGACAGACAGACAGATGGACAAAACAAGACAGACAGATAAGACAGATAGACAGACAAGACAGACAGACAGATGGACAGGACAAGACAGACAGATAAGACAGATAGATAGACAAGACAGACAGACAGATGGACAAGACAAGACAGATAGACAAGACGGACAGATGGACAAGACAAGACAGATAGATAAGACAGACAGACAAGACAGACAGACAAACAAGACAGACAGACAAAAATACATTTGTGGGTTTGACTTACAAAACAATCACACATTTTCTATCATTTGTCATCACTTCCTTAAGATTTATTTTTACCCATCCTATATTTTTCAAGAAAATTTTAAAGGTCTATTTAATAGCAATCTACTTAGAATTTTAAAACCTCATTCCTAGATTCATTCATTAATAGAATTGAGAATAGCCTCTGACTACGGGGTATCTAGCTAGGAAATTATTTATTTTCTGCTTTTGTCACATCTATGAATCTGATATTGTATCACACAAATGTTATCTCCCTTTGTTGTTATATTGTAATCTTCTTAACAACGATTTTTCTTTTTTTTTTTTTTTTTTGTAGTACTAGGGATTGAACTCAGGACCTTGCGCTTGCCAGGCAAGTGCTTATTCTACTGAGGTATCTCCCTGGCCCTAATCTTCTGAACAATTTTATGAGAACAGTTTGGTTTGTATTCTCATTTTACAGACAAGGCTGGGTTACTCAAAGGGTCAATATACAAACCCTAACATTTAGAACAACAGGATCTTAGTAAAAAAAAAATGTATCTTTCAGAATTGACATTCTAATTGAACATACTATCTTTTAATGCATCTTTTATAGCTAAGAATAATTTTAACTTAAAAAAGCCACTTAGAAGAAGCAGGGACTGCTTAAAAGTATTTGTAAGTTTCTTACCTTCTTCTGCTTTCTTCATCAGGTCATCAAGCAAGATTTTGTGATGTTCTTCACCATCGTTAAAACTATAGAGTGCCCATTTCTTCAGCAGAGTTTCTCCCTCACCACAAATATCGATCTCCAGTAAACCAGGAAACCATTCCTCCATGAGAGAATCAATATGGTCCACAACTTGGCCCAAAAGAATGCAGCCTATGTAATTCCAAAAGAGAGCTCATGAACCCTATGTTGCCACAAAGCCCAAAAAGAGAAACTTAAAAGTTGTTTCGTGTTGTCTTATTTTGTTGAAATGGGGTTTCTCACTACGTTGCCCAGGCGGATCTTAAACTCTTGGGATCACATGACCTTCCTGTTTCAGCTGGGACTACAGCCACATGCCACCACCAACTCTGAAAGGAGTGTTTTTGTTTTTGTTTTTTTAATTTAGACTTCTTTGGTGGTACAATTTGAAGTTTTGAATTAATTTTCTTACCTTTTCTACAAGAAGGAACTGTAATTTTTAAGAAACTCTCTTGTTGATTGCCTAAGACCACAGATCCTACCAGACAGTAAGCTTCAGGAGACCAATTCAAGTAGATGCCCTGTCGCCAGTACATTCTGTTTGGGCGAAGAACTCGTTCTGAAAGAAGTTTAAATGGGGCCATGTATATCTGTTAATTCTGACTTCTACATAAAGAAAAAAAGCACTATCCACTCCAAAGTAACTGGTATGCAAACAGACTTGTTTTGAAGGACAGTATTAGGTCATTTATGATATAGATCATCATTCATATCTGTATAAATGTTATATGACATATTTGTTCCTTTATTTTGCAATAAAATAAATGGCCACAGATTACCTACAATATTTAGATGGCAATGGAATACCCATCCCTGACAAAACTGAACAAAAAAGGTGATATAAATGAAGGACAATTTTGTATCTGTATATACTAAATAGGATACATATATAGCAACTTTCTCTTAATTCAGTAAGAAGAAAGATCTGTACTAATAGTGTTTGGACAGAATATCACGTCTGCATCTTATGCTATGAATGACTACTACAAAGACAACTATATGCAATGTATTAATTGTAACTCTCCTACCAATCTGTTTTGAAGCTGTCACATTGCAATTTTTTTCTCAATAAAATTAATTAAAAAATAAAAATAAAATAAAATAAAACAGATTACATAAGACACAATTCAGGTACATGCTAAGTAGTAAGTAGTTTAACATGATTAATATGTGAATAAAGAGAATCATAAATAAGTTCCTATAATTTTTAAAAAGCTGTAATCATACATATTAAAGGTCATTCCTGGACTTTGTAAATGTATAGTGACTATCTGTTAATTCCAAGCAAGATAAGGTTTAATTCAGAAACCAATAGCACCTGTATAAAATGCTCTTAAAAACAAAAAATGGTATTGTTTTGGAATACTAAATTATTACTCTAGGACAAAGAGCTGGCATTCATTATACACACCCATCTTTTGTCCTCATCTGTAAATGTCTCAGATATTCAGCAACATAACAGGTATTATAGTCCATACCCTGAATGGGCTAGTTCTGTTCTATCTGTTGAATAAAAGTTCCTTCATCATGCAGCTGTCATTTCTTTTTCCCTTGGTGCGTGTGTGTGTGTGTGTGTATGTGTGTGTGTGTGTGTGTGTATTAAGTCAATGACTTCATATCTATAAAATTATTGCTTCTTCTTTTTTTTTCCAACCAGGAATTGAACTCTAGAACACTTTCCAGGGAGGCACTTGTGCCACTGAGCTATACCCCCAGCCCTTTGCTTCTTTTTTTGTTGTAGCTTAGAAAGGAAGATATCCTTAGTTGTTGGAAATGTGTCGAAAACAGAAATAAATTGGCTTGGGTAAGGAGCTGAGGGATTTTCTTCCAGATAAAATGTATGGCTTTAGCTGTGCCTGTGTAGCTTTGTATAGACTCCTTTGAGACTTGATAGACTTATTTTCTAACTCAGTAGCCTCCCAGACAAGGGAACATATTAATTATTTTTCCTTAAATTCTCTAAATTGTGCTTTCATTAAGTATATACCTCTTCCTGAAAGCATGTAAGGTGAAATTTCAAGTAGCCGATTGATTAATCTTGACCAAAATCCCATTGGAAAATAAGGCATCTCGTATAGTCGAATGATAATTTCCGAGTTCTCACAATGGGGAAGCTCTATCACAGGACTGTGGTCAGACAAACTGAAAAAGAAAAGAACACCGTTTTTCTATCACTTAGGTAACACCCAGCCATGTTGATGGAAGGGCTGACTTTCAATCAACAAAATTAACTATTTTAAGAAAATCTACCTTCTTAGTAGTATTTTTTGGTATATATGCATCATACGTAAAAAAATTCAGTGGTCATTTCATCAATTCAAATGTGTACTCAGAAGTAGTACATGCATGATTTTTTTATTAATCCTATATATATGCTAATGAATTGTTGCAATTAGTTATACACAAATATTAAGATTGTATATAAGGTAAAAATTACACATCTTAGAGAAAAGTGTTATATCTTCTTTTACAACTGCTTATCATCTACTGATCAATATAATTTGCATTTTATTCAATTAATAGAGAGATTTATTCTAATAGTGCTTGAGACAGGATATTAGGTCTGCAATTTGTACAATGAATAACTACTAAGACAACAATATGCAAAGTATTAATTATTGAAAATGTACTAGTAATCAGTTGTGAAACTGTCTCATTGCTATTTGTTTCTCAATAAAAATATTAAAAAATAGCCAAAAAATACATAATTTGCATTTTTAACAGCATGTTACTTTACAATAAATCTCAGTTGCTTATAAGCAACAAGAAAAAGTTGCACAATACAGGGGTATTGTGATGTCACAATAGGCCTACACCCTGATGACATAAGTTCTTTCAAAACTACTGCAAAGCCACCACTGTATTTCCCAAGAACTTCTCTAATATAACATTCTCCTTGTCATGTAAGGGTATTGCTACACACACACACACACACACACCCCTTCACAATTTATCTTTCCCATATAATTTCAGTAGTGGCAAGCCAAACAAAAATCACATATATTAAAAAAATCACATAGATTAAGTAACCTATTCATTATACCTTTTAAGCATCAAATCAATGCTTTCATTAAAAGTACATGCTGTATTTTAGTAAAAAGTTAACAAAACCAGGCAAAAAATAGTCATATCTATTACACATCGAAGTCACTTTAACAATTAAAATAACAATGAATTGACATGGAGAAGTTAAATTTTTTAAAGTTTATTTTACCTGCTTGGAACCAGCAAATTCTCTTCTCCTATTGGCAAGGCAATCTGAAATTTCTCTAGGAGTTTAAAGTACTGCGTCATATAGTTCTTTGGAAATCGCCTCTTCTTTGAAAGAAACTTCTCCACGTCTCTGCGTGAAATGATCCCCTTAGGGTGCTTTGGACAGTCTTCTACTTTTACTGTCAGAATCTGAAAGATTTAAACTCATAAATAATCACTAGGATTCATCTTCTGAAATGTTTCAAATTTATCTCTCTCTGCTCGGTGAAGGTGAAGAGAACAATTCGTCCAGTACAACACAGTATCTAATTTCCCTAGCAGTCGGGTTGCCTAGAAGCCCAGCAAGACACCCATCCTCAGAAAACATTTGTTAAATTAAGGGAGTGCATTCAGATCAGGATCCTCAGGAAACAGTGAATGTTAAGGTTTCCCTGGCTCCAATTAACAGATCAATCCAATGTGCCACATTAATACACAGTCTCATCACTAAAATATTCCAAGGGAAATTATATGCCAGATTATTATTACTACAGGTTTGCAGGGGAAATACTGCATGACATTTATGTAGTAGAAAAGGTTCTCAAGGCTGGGAGGAGAGGCCATACAGTACAGGTTACTGATTCTCAAGGCAATGATTGCATTTTGCTAGATTACATTGGCAGGTTCATCAAAAAGTCCGGGGTGAGACTTTAAGAATCTGCTCTTTTAAAAACAACCTAGCCAGGCATGGTGGTGCATGCCTGTAATCCTAGCACTTGGGAGGCTGAAGCAGGAGGATCATTGCAAGTCTGAGACCAGCCTGGGCTGCAAAATTGAGCTCAAGGTAGCCTGAACTGCAGGGCAAGACCCAGTCTCAAAAACGCAATAAATGATTCGAGCACACAAAGGTTACTTTGAGTGCTGATTGTCGTAGCAGTTGAGCATCTGACTCTGAATCAGAAGAACCTAAGTTCAAATCCAGGCTCTGCTACTAGCTCTGTGACTTTGAAAAAATATTTGACTTCTTGAAGGCATAGTTTCCCTTTCTGAAAAATGAGGTAATAAAAATGCCTGCCTCTCTGATTGCTGTAAGAGTGAAAAAAGCACATGTAAATCATGCAAAAAGCCTAGAAAATCTTTAACGTATAGTAAGCCCTTATTTATTAATCATGTATATTTTGTAATTTATCTTACTGAGTAAAATAACTCCAGCACAAGAACACTATCTGGAACGTGGTAAATACAGATTATTTTGTCAGTTCTGATGTTACCCTTTAAGAGGACCAGCAAATTCTCATTTTTTTTCTTGGTAGCCTGCAACCATGAACGATGTCCAATTAGCCTATAATTGTCATACCATAAGAAAGTCCCAACCTAGCCACATGGAAGGCTACATGGAGATGCCCCAATTCTACCAAAACTGTAAGTATAGCCTCCTTTGGCTTGCCAGGCTAGCCCCGTGCCTAAAGCCAAGGACATGAACCACACCAACACTGTCTGAAATGTTATCTTAATTTTATCACCTTGAGAAGACATCTTAATATTTCTTCAAACAAACTGTACAGCTAACTTATGCTTTTATTTTAGGAAAAACGATTTTCCAAATTCCATTTCTCCCATGTGTTTTTGTCCAGATCAAACTGCCCTGGAAGCGTGTTAATGTTCCACCTGCCTAATTCACTAGGTCCCTTTCATGTTTCTTCTATCACACAGTTATAAATGAGTTATGCAAACCTCCTCTTCCTTGCCTCAGTCTTCTTTAATAAGTTCAGTGACCTAACAGCTCATGGCTCAGAGAAAGGAGGTGGGCTCATTAGAGTTCTGCACCTTGAAGTAATTCCTGCCCTTGTCTTGATGATTCATAGAGGGTGAACCCCCCCTATTTATTTTGGCTGATGAGTATCAGACAAGTCTTCTTGTCACTTGGTTACTGATAGCTTTCATTCTCTTTAAGTCTAAGTGAAAATGACATTATATTTCAGTTCATAAGCATAAATAAAAACAAAGATCATTATTTTTAGGTTAGTAAGAAATTTAAATTATTTTACTGACATTTCAAATCTGTCTTTCCAAGTAACTTTAAGTTACTCGAATTCTTGATTTAATTTTCACTCAGCATGTCAATACTGTAACTATGCTAATGAAAAGAACTTTCCAGTTCCAACTTAATTACTTCATAGACTCTTGGGGAATTTTGTTTCAATCATAGTAGAAATCTGTTTTTGTTCTGAAAAGGATGGTTCTGAGCCCAAACGCTTAACTCTACTGTACAAGATATGGTCACACTAATATCAACATTGTGTACAACTTCCAATGTGTCACACACGTGGAAACATCACCTTGGGGCTCAACTTTAGCCTTTTTGTGCTTATTAGGATTTCTAATACCTGTGCTGTATAACAAGTGTTGCAGGGTTTATTTATTTTATATATTTGGTACAGGGTCTCACTACCCAGCTCAGACTTGTATTGAGTCTCCTGTTTTCAGCCTCCCCAGCGCTGGGATTTACAGGCGTGCACCACCATGCCTGGTCTCAGTGGCCAGCTCAGCATGCCTGGGGCAGGGCTGGCACTGCATATGGCAATGGGGATCAAACCCGATCCCTGTGGTTGCCTAAGCAGGTGCTTAGTCCACTGAGCTATCTCACCAGCCCAAGGGGTATATTTAAAACTTTCTTTGCCAAAAAGTATTCCTCTTTCTATGTGTACTTTTTATTGGACTCCACACCTCATACATTTGCCAAAACTACATGAGTATACATTGCAGATTTGAAGGTTTTAATTTCCTAAAATACCACATTAGATCAAATACAAAATTGGCTAACACCACTCTCACTGAACTAGGAAGACAAGACAGAAGAAAATATTTTTACTCTCTTTGTTTTATAACTGAAGAAGTAAAGGCTTAAAATGTAAAGAAATGCTATTAAAGCTGGTAAGTGAAAGAAATTTAAATACAGGCCAAGCTGACTCTGGAGTACGTGTCTGGACCACACTGCTCTACTGGTGTCTTGTTTAATACGTGAGTAAAATCTCACTTCCATGGCACATGTCCAGGACAAAAATCTAATTTAAAATATCTACCAGAATAGTAAAGATTGGTTATCACAATTAAATGTCAATTACAATAATGTTTCAATAGGCTTTCAAGAGCCATGGCAGAGGATTTAGCCTTGACTGCATTCCCTCTTCTAAATATCTTCCTTATCATCCTTAAGTAGAATACAGGAGCTACTACAAAAGATTATTAGAGGGAATTGAATTGGTATTATGGTTTAAATGGCCGAGAGAATACTATTACATAAGCATATAATCATTTTTGGCATCAGGAGCCACATGCAAAACCATAAATCGCGCATATCAACACAATCATTTATGTCCTGAGTCCTCGCTGACCTTGAAAGGCTAGGGCCAAAATGCTGGCTGTCCTTGCAGCCCTTCTTTTTCTACTTTTGAGTGCTTACACTAGGGATACTATAAAACATTAACACATATAAGTCTGGCTTATTTCACTTATGAGTATATCTTTAAGTGGCATCCACTTAAATATAAAGGCTTTGACTTTATCATTCTTTCTAGCCCTTCAAGGTCAGTGAGGACTCAGGACATAAGAAAACCTGTACTGTAACACACTGTAACTCAGCTGTGTCCCAAATTTTCTGATAGAGGAGATTATGAGGCCACAGAGGAAAGTGATCAATGACATAGAGTGTGCCTAAGGAGAGTCACATGGAGAGAAAACATTCTCTCAGGCTTTCACAGAGCAAACTGGTCAAGCAATCGCCATGACTCCTATACATGGCTGACACTGACAAAGGATCTACAAACTGTAGTACAGGGTTTCAGGGTAAATCCTGAGGGGATTTGACTGACCTTGACAGATACAAATGTTACATTTCTTGTTATATAGGTCTTGCTTTATCTTGGTCTTAACCATCCAGCAGAAAAGCATAAAAATGAGGTATAAAAAGTAAAGCCATATTAATATGCTGAGCTGTAAAAGGCTCAAGTCAACAACTTCTGACGTTGCCAGTCCTATGAATAACACACTACTATTACAGACTACTAGAGTATATTGGATTATTTTGCTGAATTGATGCACCTACAATATTTAAATGGCAATGGAATACCCATCTCTAACAAACTAAACAAAAAAGGGGATACAAATGAAGGACCATTTTGTATCTATATATACAAAATAGTTAAGATACATATACAGCTACTTTCTCTTAATTTAATGAGAAGAAAGATTTGTACTAACAGTGTTTGGACAGGATATCATGTCTGCATCTTGTACTATGAATAACCACTATGAAGACAACAATATGCAACGTATTAATTATTGAAACTGTCTTACTAATCGGTTTTGAAACTGTCGCATTGCTATTTATTTCTCAATAAAATTAATAGCAAGCAATCAAGCAAGCACAATCACTGCTGGGGCACACACTCTGGAGGTGCCCCCTCTGTGCTCACCAAGGTTCATGATTACGGAGACCTCATGACTCTCAGCAGGGGTGATTTTGCACACAGCGCTATTTGATAATATGCAGACATGCTCTCACCTGTCATAATTGGGAATGTGCACCTAGAATCTAAAAAACATGGGTCAAAAACCCTCCCGTCATTCCCCAATGTACAGTAGTGAGCTATGTTCATATGCTAGAGTTGAAAAGTCCTAAATGTGTTCCTGATCCAAGCGGTTTTCATGTGGACTTATAGAGAACAATTATTATAAGTAATTAACATGGACCCATTGGTAATAGACCATCACTGGGAGAAGAAATCATTTTCCACGTGCAGAATATGATTCCACAATGCAAAAAACGATATCCATAATTACTGCTGTCTAGACTTTTGAAAAGTGTAGGCACATGGAGCTCAGACCGTTTCACTGAGAAAAAGGCCCCTTCACGTTATCTAGGTAGAGGCTTCATGAGCCCATCAACTCAAATTTTTCACATGTGCCTGCCCCAAAGATTTTCATAAGTCCTCTGTTAAACTGATTTAAGTTAATAACCAAGCCAAAGAAAGCATCAAAATCTAAAATAGCAGCATGGAAGAAGGTAGTACTGACACCTGTGGCTTGGAAACAAAGACATGAAAGTCAATTTCAGGCTGGCCAAATTGCTCAGCGGGTTAAAGCGCCTGCTTAGGCCGATGAGGGGGCTGGAAGTTTGATCCACAGGCCTGCCATGCTAGCTCCGCCTCCAGGGTGTGCTGAGACAGCAGATTGATACTGGGCATAGTGGCGCACGCCTATAATCCCAGCACTTGGGAGGCTGTACACAGGAGGATCACTACAAATCCAATCTATGCAGTGAGACCCTATACACCCTGTACACCCTGTCCTAAACACAAAAAGAAAGAAAGTAAGTAAGTCAATTTGAAGGTACCTTCCCTCCCTCCACAGAGCTCTCCAAGTGCTGTTCTGTGGGCAGCATTACACAGGTCACTCTATTTACAGTAGGTGCTGCCCTAACTAAATACTGCAAATGCTGAAGTGCTTGTGCTCCGGATGCCGTCTCTCCTCTTCTCCACGCACAGCCCCGGGCCCCCAAAGTGCAAGCCACCCACCTGTGCCATGACTTTACAAAGCCACTTGGGGTCCACAAAATACAAGTCGCTTAACTGCAGTGCAGGATCTTGGAAATGAAGAAGAACTCCTGTAATTAAAAATAAAAAAAATCATCAAACAGCAAAACATGGAATCTGGAACAGAAAAAAATAAAGAAGCTTCAGAGCAAATCCAGTTCAAAGACCTCTCCTTCCACAGGAGGGGCCTCGTGGCAGAGCAGGGACTAGCTCCTACGCCTCCTAGATGCCTAGCTCTAACACCCTACTGTTACAAGGAAATATCTTTGAACCATACAGACTGACCCTATAGAAGAATATTCGAGATAGCACTGTGCCCTAAAGAGCACGTATTTGCAAAAAATTTAAAATTCACAATTTTCTTGTTAGCTTCTACAGGAACCCTGCAAAGTCACACCTTATTTTCAATACAGATGAGAAACACAACATAGCTTGCCATATCTGAATTGCAATAAAGGCAAAAGGAACAGATTATAAACTACCCAAAGATCTTTTCCTTATTATATAATGCAGGGATCAAAAACAGCATCCAAGCCATTTATTTTCATATTAAAAATCAACCCGCACACTTTTAGCAAAATGATAATGATCAAGGACACAGCGAACAGCGCAGGTGGTTTGGGAGTTTTCACTATGGGATCCACAAGTGATGTGACACAGTGATGACGCAGCCAGCCACCACCAACTCTGCACGGCCCAGTCAAACCATCACCATCATTTATTTATTTATTGGATACAGGCTCTCACTACGCAGTTCTGACTCCTAATGATCCTCCTGTTTTCAGCCTCCCCAGCACTGGGATTACAGGCATGCACTGGTAGCTGGCATGGCATGCAGGACTAGGGATCAAACTTGGGTCCTTGTGCTTGCCAGGCAGGCATTTAGACCGCTGAGCTATCTCCCCAGCCCCATAATTCCTGACAGTACAAACATATCTTTTACATGCACTAAATCTATTTGCTATTATGAAAGGACACAGCTATGCTGAGTTGGAAGTCTCCTGCCTAGCAAAGCTGTGTTCTAAGACCAGCCTGCTTCAACTCCTGCTCGCTGGCTCGTCCCTACGCCGTCCTTAGATGACTTCTAAATGCATTTCCTTATAACGTGTTGTAGGATTCAACGCAGTGATCTATGGATTCTTTACAAGATTCAGACATCTATTTGCAACCAAGCTTTGAAAAAAAGGAATATGAAACACAAACCTGATTCATTTAGGAAATGAACGGCATGAGGAAGCTCATTTTCATCTAATTGTAGCTGATTTTCCTTTACCAGTTGTAACAATCGTTTCCGGTCAATTACAGGAAATTCAATTGGCACGTTTTTACGCTCCATTAAAATGATTTTCTCAAGTTCTACGTAGCAATCTGGAATTAGCTGCCCCACAACAGGCTGATCCCTGATCTATGAAATTACAATGAAAAGCTGTAAGCATCCATTGTAGTTACGCATTTGTCAGGTAGTGGGTAAATCCAGTGCTAAATTTAAACACTAATGACGATATTGTGCAAAAACATATTTTAATAAAATCAAAATATGACGTAAAGCTCTCTGAATTGTAAATAACAGAGGATTAAATTGAAGTAAATAAAGAAAATATAGACAGAAGGCCCATTTGGAAATATCAAATAAAGTAGCACAAAAATATTTATCTAGTTATCCAGAAATTGCAAGACAAAAACTAAGACAAATCACGCACCATAAAAATTTTTTTGGGTCTGTGAGACAGAGGACTAAGTGCCTGCTTAGGCAAGTGCAGGAACTGGGTTTAATCTCCAGCACCACAAGCCACACCAGCCCCGCCTCCAGGCATGCTGAGCTAGCCACTGAGACCAGGAGTGGTCTCACATGCCTGTAATCCCAGCGCTGGGTAGGCTGAGAAAGGAGGATCACTATGAGTCCAAGCTGCGTAGTGAGACCCTGTACCAAATACATAACAACAAAAAGACTTTCTATTTTCCAAAACATTAAGCTCATACATAATAGGCCTGTTTACATATCAGTAGGTATTACAAGATACTTTTAGGTATTAGATATTAAATAAAAATCCATTCAGAGGTGAAACATCAAATTTTGTGCACTAGCAGACTGTAAATATCAACAGTTAAGCCTGGAGACATGAAATACTTATCCAACCATGTTTCTCATGAAGTCTTAAATATGGGAAAATGAAAAAAATCACCTAACACCAATGATTCTGACATACAAGGTCGATCCTTGGTCTGTCTCCCTTTGAATCTAATCACTCGCAATTGAAATAAGATTTTAAAACAACGGTCTTAAGATAAAAATATACTAAACATATTTCCAAACCTATTATTCCTTTGAGACTAATCTGACATAGAAACACAACCCTGGCAATAGTAACCAAAATACCTCTAAGAACCACCGGGTGGCAAACTCTCCCCATTTTTGGATTCCTGAAACCATCTCCTTTTCACCTGACAGGACACAGAACAGCTACTGAAATTCTTAAGCTTATTACAAAATAAACTGGGCCTCCTTCACACACACAAACACGAACATTTACCTTGCTGTCTTCCTACATGCAGGTAAAACACGAAGGAGCCTGCTCTCCCGTAGCCTAAAGCAGCGGTCCTCACCCCAGGAAATTAAATGCAGTTCACCTAACATCCAATTTCCATGCTCCTCCTTGTTGTTATTTACAAATTCAGATAAAACAGAATTTCCATTTGAAGAGTATGTCTTAACTCAGGGAAGAAAATTCACATATAAATGTAAATTCTGAAAGCAATTCACATGGAGAAGGGGATGACTATCACAGGGCTGGGGCACAGGGCCAGCAAAGATGCCTGCTCTGCTAATGGGCATCTAGGGTCAGGACTGAAGAGAGAACAGTTGGCATCAACCTCAGTTTTGCTCTGCTCTCCCCCTCTCTTTCTAGCTTGACTAGGCTAGCCAAAATAGCAGCAGCAGCAGCAGCAGCACTATCCTTTTATTCTAAAAATGCTGTCAAGACTCATGTTTATGAGAACAGGAAAAGCTTCCAGAACAACCAGGATAGGATGATCTCCAACAGAACAACAGCTGCCATATGAAGACAGAGCAATGACTAACAGAGGAAGCAACGTGCATACGTCCGTGAGCTCACTGGCCCTGGCTCTTCTCAAGAGTCACCATTGTACAAAGTAGTTCTTTGGGTTTTGATTTTTACTTTATTTTATTTTATTTTTTCTGTATTCTAGGGAAGGGTCTACAGGCTGTTCAGGGTCTCACTACTAGATCGGATTTGTAGTGATCTACCTGTTTACAGCTTCCCAAGTGCTAGGATTACAGGTGTGTGCCACCACGCCCAGTCTCAACTGCCGTCTCAACGTGCCACAGGGGCGGGGCTGGCAAAGCAGGCCTGGGGATCGAACCCCAGGCCCCTGCGCCTATTTGCAGGTACTTTAATCTGCTGAGCTATTTGGCCAACCCTAAAGTTTATTCTTCTTCTTGGTGGTACCAGGGATCAAACTCAGAACTTTATGCTTGCCAAGCAAGCACTTATTCTACTGAGCTATCTCCCCTTCAATGGGTTTTAAAACAAATATTCCCGAATGATGCATCCATTAGGCGTATTTAAATTTTATTAAGTAATAGTCTCATCTCCCAAAGCGGTTTTCCCCCCTTGCATAGAGTTGTTTTCAAAGTTCCTTTACAAAGGCCAGAAGAAACCTACTGCGACTGATTGATAGTGATACCTTGCTACAAGACACAAGCAACACAAATGCAGTTTCATGAGCTGACCACCTCACCTGTAGACTTCGTGTTAATTAAATTCAGGCTTTTTTCAGAACAAGCTCATCCTCCAGAGGGATATTTAAACAGAATACCATACCTGCTTTGACAACAATGACCAAATAAACAGCTACTAAAATATTCTAAGTAGCAACAAAGCTCTGTATGGGTAAAGACTCAAAAGAAAACTACCTGCATAAACATGTTAATGGTATGAATGAATTTTGCATATTGGCTATTTTAAAAAGTCATATTTTTAAAAGTCATCGCACAGGAGAGTAGGAAATTTTTCAAGTACGTAATGCCGTTCTTTTACAAAATGCCACTACCAGTCCTCTACCAAGGCCTTTTAGTCACCATAATAAATGTGTTCTGAGAGCGCCAGGCACATTCTCTCCCTGGACACCCAAAGGTCAATATATTTTAAAGTGGCTCATTGGATTTTGAACAAGAACATAGTCTGTGGCAGTGGAACGGAACTAAGCTAACTGGCTAACATGGAGTCATAACCAAGGCGACCATATAACTTACCATCCAAACTGGACTGTCTCTGAGTTGGAGTGAAACACTATCAATAATTACACTAAGCAGGACTCTACTAAACCATGACTGTGACCATCAGTTTTAATCAGTTAAGCAAAAAAAAAAAAAAAAAAAAACCTACATGAAATCCCCCATGATGTCCACCATTTTGATCCACCCAGGGTATCTTCTATCACAGTCTACACCATGCGCCCGCCAGAATTCAGAACAGACAACTTCCTGCAAGCATTTAAAAAGTGCTTTCCCCAGTGACCGCTGACTTGGCGTTTATAAACACTCAGCCTACTAAAAGAGAACTCTGCGAACGTAAAACTTAAGTCCTAGAATGACTGCCTAGTCTGTATGACCTAAGTAATGATTTACCTACAACTAAAAGCCAAATTAATGGTTTTGAGAATTAAACAAAAGAATTGTCTCACAATATTGGGAGAATAAGCTGGCATGGGAGTCACAGAGCAAAGAGACATAAAGGGGTGCTCAGAAGGGTATAAAATAGAAACCCCCCCCAAAAAAAGGAGCAAATGGAGAAAGAAAAGACAAAAATAATAATAAAAGAAAAAAGATCCCATGATCCCAGTATTCATTCTCATGCTTTGGATGGAGTCAGCGATGCAGGAAGTTAGGACAGAATGGTGTCAAATGTGTTTTCTATCCCTGAAATAACTTCTCGGTGTCCTGGGAACACTCTCCTAGTTTCTCTCAGGATTCTACAGTTATTTTTTATACTTTTTGCTAGGAATTACAAATGAGGTATGGCAAGAGTAAGTCATTGTAAAACTGAAGGTACCTTAATAATTCTAAGATTTATGTAAACAATCCAGAATTTTAAGATAATTAGTCTCAAGACTTCTGACATTTCTAAGCAGCGGCATAACATGAGAGTTAATAAATTCTATCTACCCACCAGTCGACAGCGCCCATCAACTGCAATACCTTGAAATTAAGACTCTCGTTGATGATGGTTTTCCGGAGCTTTGCCAAAGCGTCGGACTCCTCAGTAGCGTTCACAAAGAGATAATTTCGAATCGCAGGAAAACCTCGCTTGTTCAGGAGTTCCTTGGTGATTTTACTCACGCAGGCTTTGTGCTGCTTCTCATCGGAAACGTCCAGATGCGTGCCCACAAGAATGACGGGGGAGGAGGAAGCGCGTGCCTGGAGGGGGACACACGGGACTCTGGGGTGTGCTTTCACGTGGTATCTGCTTCTCTAGTACGCACATGCCAGCACCGAGGTACACGGCTCAGTGGCGCAGTGCCTACATCACAAGCACAAGGTCCTAAGTCCGATTCCCGCCACCCCAAGGAAATAAATAAACAAATAAATCCCTATCAGCACAGATGTAAAAGACCTCTGAAGAAGAAAATAACAACGGGCTTTCTTTCCTGGCCTGGCTTGCTGGTGTCCCCAAAGGACACAAACTTACTCCCGAGAGGCAGGCCCTCAGGGCAGTGGCGCTGTCACCACTGGAGTGCGCTCCGATACAAGGGTCCATCTGACTCCCTGCTGTGCCCCTCGCCTGTGTGCCCTCTTGCCCTTCCCCTGCTCTGGAAGGATGCAGCAAGGAGATGCCCACAAGATGCCAGTCTCTCCAGAACTATAAGAAATATACCCTGTCCTTTAAAAATCATCCATTCTCAGGTTGGGTACAACAGCGCAAAATACACAGACACGTTTCCTTGAACACAGAAAGGGAAATCTTTGGAAAATTTAAAAAGGCATTTAGTGCCCCTCCTTAACGGAATTCTCACCACACCCCAGGTGCCCACACATAGTAGTAAGGTAGGTTTTTTTTTCCTTTACATGTTTGAAATGGGTTATTTGCTAAATGTGCTTCTAAACAAAATAATCATCCCCCAAATTTATCAAAGTACCAATATAGT
This sequence comes from Octodon degus, assembly GCF_000260255.1. Classification (NCBI taxonomy): domain Eukaryota; kingdom Metazoa; phylum Chordata; class Mammalia; order Rodentia; family Octodontidae; genus Octodon; species Octodon degus. The sequence goes on along the minus strand of NW_004524985.1, from coordinate 392,277 downwards.
TTATGGTTTTCTTATTTGATGGGTGTGCTTTAAATAAAATAAGCATTCACTAAACCTCATAGCAAAGTAACATAATATGATTTATGCTTTTTATTTGTGAACATAATCTGAATTTATTTTAGAGTCAAACCATTTGGAATCTACAAAGGAAGAAAACAGCCACTAAGTCAAGCACTGCTGCCATTGTAAAACTTGCCCACATTGTTGGGGACAAGCTATAATAAAGTCAAGGAAAAAGTTTAAAGAATTAATCAGATTCCAAAAGAAGTACACACACAGCCAAATTTTATCTCAAGGACAGAAGGACGTCAGTCAAGGGACAGCTCAGCGGAGCCCCGGCCAGTGAATGTGTGCTGTCCCCTTAGCCTCAATTCTAAAAGCCACACTGCTTCAAGAAAAAGCTGGCAGCAGGAAACCAGGAGGAAAGGCAAAAATTATAACACAAAAAGAAATTCCACATATGAGAGTCGGGTAAGTCCGAGGGTACAATCTGAAGGACTTCACGCAAAGTTGCCGGTGAGCACACAGCTGTTGAAATACCCACCGCTTTTCTCTGGCACGCTTCATTTGAAATCAAGAAAGCTTCTTTGTCTCTTAAGAAGTAATAAAGTCAAAATTAATTGAACAGAATATACTTTTGAGTTTTTATAGTACAAGAGGATTTGGTATGGATAATCTTCACCAAAATGGAATGCATTATTCTTTTGCATTAGGAATTCCTTACTCAGAAAATTTTCCAACTCCCAACTTTTAGTGTTCTAATTGGAAAAAGAGAAAATTCAG
>NW_004524985.1:382366-391359 GCF_000260255.1 Octodon degus | reverse complement strand
CTGAAAAGACAGCAGCAACTGTTTACCCAAAACAAATTTCTTTATAAACACACCAAAAAAACCCTAGAGCTGTTCTCCAGCTCTAAGCAATTAGAACAGCTCACCTTTATGTTGAAGAGCCAGGGCTTCATGGCGTCCACTTCCGCCTGCCCTTTGCTGAGGTCATAGACTGCGAGGTACAAGGCTCTCTGGGTCATAAAGTGGGGATGAGTACTGTAGAATTCCTCACGACCTAGACGAAGAGAAGGCCAGGTTTCTTCTTTTTCTTTTTAATCTCCCAGCAATTGGTAAGAATTGTTTTAAATGATGGGCAAAAGAATTATTTAAAAAAAAGAAAACACATTTCGAGGGTTCTCCTGGGTTGCACCAGGAATTAACAACTTCTGCACATGTACCACCCACCAGCAAATACACAACTTCAGCTGGCTCCTCCCCATTCCTAACACTGCTTTCTACTTCTCCATTCTGGTAAAATTAGGAGAAGAAATGGTTTTGGATTAATTCAATCGGATTTACTAGCTCTTTGCTGGATTAAAACAGAAAACTCAAGCTTTTAAATACCCGTTCTAAACAAAAGGTAAAAATAAAGCAATAAACACCAAGAGAACTCAATGCCGTACCTGCGAAATCCCACACATTGAGAACAAGGTCTCTCTTCTTCTTGCCTTTTATCTGGATAGGCCAGTCTCTCACATCGATGCCCACCGTGGCACCCGGCAGCCCAAGGTCACACTTCTTGATTTTCATCAGTTGCTGTAATAATGTGGTCTTACCACTCCCGGTGTTGCCCACGATCATAAGTTTCATCCGATTGTAGGGCACGGCTTTTTTCAACCGCTGCTGAAGAAACCTGGGATTTGAAAGATAAAAATAAAATAATAAATTGCTTAACAGTATACTTTGGATTTAGGTGAATTCTAATGCGCCGAACACCCTACATTGTACTCCTCAGAGAACTAACAATACATATGCCTTTCGGTGAACAATTAAATAGTTCATGTTTGGCAGCATTATGAAATATAATGACATACTACACTAGCACCAGCAATAAATGTCAAGGTTTGTTTATAATACATATAGATATAGATATAGATATAGATATAGATATAGATATAGATATAGATATAGATATAGATATAGATATATACATACACAAGTGTGTGTCTGGGTTTCTTTAAGTAGTATAAACAAAGTTCTAAAAATTATCTAGTATAAAATTTTATAATGCTTGTGTGATAGTGAACTCAGGTACTATATAAATATTTATACTAAAGGTTGACAATGAAGTCTTATTGGTTCTACCATGTATGTGCATATGTAGTCACATATGGGGCATATAGGACTCATGGGTTTTAGTTATATAGTATCTTGTAATAAGACTTAAAACATTGAAAACTAGTTCCACTAAACACTTAATAAGAATTGAACCAGGGCTAGCAAGATAGCTCAGTGGATAAAGTGCCTGCCTTGGCAAGCACAGGGACCAGGGTTCAATCCCTGGTCCCACATGCTGCACAGGCCCCACCCCTGGGGTGCGCTGAGCTGGTGACCAAGTCCAGGTGTGGTGGCGCAAGCCTGTAATTCCAGCGCTAGGGTAGCTGAAAACAGAAGGATCAGTATGAGTCCAAGCTGCGTAGTGAGTTCCTGCACCAGATACATAAATGAAATAAACAACAACAAAAAGAATTGAACCAATTCTCATATAAGCGTATTTTCAGGAGGGAAAGCATGTGTAAAGTGAGGGGTAGTTATGCGGGTATGGAAGGCAACAGGCTCTTTATTTGTTAAATTGAGCGTGGGAGTTCAGAAAATCAAATCTTCACAGAAGAGACAAAAAGTAGAATATAAATTTAATAGAACTTAAGCAGAAGACAACTGACGGGTAAGTGCCGTCAATGACTGTAGTAGCTATTGCTTAAATGCCAGGCTCTGTGTTAGGTGCCAGGAATCACAGGGAGTGTTAGGTCCCAGGTTACCTGGGTGGACATAATAGCCAAGTTCAGGTGTGTGGGGAGGTGTTCATTGAGCTTAAGCCCTGTAAGATACATAGAGTACCTTTGTAAGGCAAAGGATTTGGAGAGTAGGTAATGACAGATGTAATACACTAAAAGACAACTTTAGCATGGACAAAAGCCACTGCCCAAGGTGTTCTTAAAGATCAAAAGCAGTGACATCTAGGAAACCATGGGGGTTCCAAAAAGGACCAAGGTGAGTAGCTGTTCCTCTTCAAGGCTAAAGTCAGAATTAATATGGGCCGGGGAGATAGCTCAGTAGAATAAGCACTTGCCTGGCAAGTGCAAGGTCCTGAGTTTGATCCCCAGTACCAAAAAAGAAAAAGAAAAACAACAAGATTAATGATTACATATCAGATCAGTAACTAAATACTTTACATCATAATGGGCATGTTAACTATTTGCTACATGAAATTAAGAAGCGCCCTCGTGTACTTCTCTAGATGGTCTAATTAATAACCAAAGACTTAATATATAGTAACACCATCTCCCTTTGGTGCTCTTCTAAAAAGGATAAGGAGAAGACACCATTCTCTCAACCTTAGCTTGACGACAAACCTGTGTGATGCCATCAATAAACTCATTCATTGAAAGACAGACAAATGACATAGTAGTAATGCCAAATAGCACTATTCATTGTTCCTTAAATTGTAACTATATAGCCATCCAAATCGCAGACTGAAGCTGTCCGAAACAAATTTAATAAAAACAAATGGAAATGGAAGAATCTGACCTTATGATGTCCTTGGCTTTGCATCCGATGTGCTTATAGTCAAAGTTAAGGTGCAGCTCATCCAGGGGGAGGTCCCATATTTTGCTCAATTTCCCCATTTCATTGGGAAAGGATCTCAGTTCTGGGTTGTAGCTAACATCAAGAGAGGTCAGATTTTCAAGACAGCCAATCTCAGGAGGAATCTTAAGAAAACCAAAAAGGGCAAAACCTGTTGGTGGGAAGGAAACAGTGCACACTGCCAGGAAACGACGGCACAGGAAGCACGAAGGGCCGACAGACTCCACCAGCAAGCTGGCCAACCTTTCAACAGAGTAGGAAAGCATTCCAGAGGCTCAGCATCCCTTTCCAGTATATGCTTGAAACCTGAAAAATACACTTAAAGAGCTTCCCTCCCCAAACCATCTATGGCATTTATAACTTCAAAACATGAAAACAAATCTCCCTTGCTAATACACTTAATCTCTTCACAATTTTGCAAATAAAGAAGTGCTCAATAGTTATCCAAATCAACAATATATGGTTTCATTCCTTACCCTTGTCTTTCCTATGTTCTTCAGTCAACCACAAGAACCCAATAATTACAAACTTGCATGTAACTTAATGTTTTTATGACATGTTTATTCTGAATGTTTATATTTTCAGTAGCAGTATAATTGGCATGCTTTGCTTTTCTATTCGAAAGTTTGAACAATCTGTACTAGCTTTACAAAAAAAAAATATTTGCTAGCAAAAAAATCTTCACCACATCAGACTTAAGTTTTTTTGGCTTTATAGAAAGTAGGATAACATTGTACAAGAAACATGTTTTGAGGTATGTGGATAATCAATTTCAGACTTATAATGGAAGGAATGGGGTTTAAAGCAAAGGAAGCTGATCTATTTGGGTAAAGGGTAGCATAAAGGAAAAATGCTAAAATTTAAGAACATAGGAAAAGAAAGGCAGAGGGAAAATATATAGTTCAGTGAACCTGAGAAACGTAGCATATCTGAGAGTCTCATAACAGATCGGAGATACTGTGACACACACTCTTACCCACAGTCATAATTAAATGCACACATACATTCATAGAATGCTTCAAAAATATAGCATGGCTATTTCTGAAGGGAAGTAATACTCCTACAACCACTTGCCACAAGGGAAGATTGGATCTTACTCAAAAAGAAAATATAGCAAATAATAAATTTTAAAGTGATGATTTGTGACATTGCAAATTATGAAGCATATTTTTCAGCTGGCAATAACTTTAACAAATGAAGATGACTTCTTACCTCTTTCAGTTTATTATGAGAAAGATGCAGTTTCTCTACTCTGGACCATGTACATGCTTTTTCACTCAAGTCCAAGACGCTGATCTGATTGTAGCTAAATAAGAGCTCTCTTAAGTTCAGAGATTTCCAGTTTGCAGGACTGGGCAGATATTCAATATCATTGCTGCTCATATCTAAGGACCGTAAGCTGAAAACAATATGTGACCATGAAAACAGTATGAGTGCTTTCAAAACGCACACGGCATAGCATCAAGTCATCTTAGCAGAGAATAAGGTAACTTTAGAACATTATTTACATATAAGTATGCATGTAAATTTATATATACATATAAGTATACATGGGTTAGAAAAATATTTCATTGTAATGGTGACTCAAATGAATAGGGTCCACTAAAAACACAACTGATGCTATTATATAGTAGGCTGACTACAGATAACAAAATTGTATATTTGGGAAAAAAAAAAAGGCAGATTTTTGGATCTTTTCACCACAAAGAAATGATCAGAGAGGACATAGATTTACTTTTATTTGGAAAGTACATAATGCGTAATACATCAAAGTATCACACGGTATCCCACAAGTAGGCACAATGTATATGCATCAGCTAAAGACCTTTCAAAGAGAAAAAAATTGAAGCCAATTTCCCTGCTTCAGATGCATAAAAAATGTCAATCTCAGAAAAGAGGGAAAAACCTAGTATTTTCCAAATGCTTACAGTGCATGAAAAATTATAATTAACAGATGTAAAAATGGTCATCAGAATTCCTGCCTTCTACACAAGACTTAGAACACTGTAGCGCCACTTCTGAGTAGATCGCTGTTCACGCACTAGGTAAGGGCTCTGCAGAGGCTGGCCCTCAGGTCATTACGTCAGCACTCGGGCACCGTTTACCACCTGCCTCAGATGATAATCAAGTGCTGAACATGGTTCCTGGCCCTAACAGGCCTTCAGTGCAAGCTGCAGTACACATGGGAAGCACAAGGTCGCCGGGACTTCTCTTGCTGTATACTGCCCCTTTCCCCCAGCATATTTAAAGCTTAATGAGTTCATTCTAAGCGCACAAAGGATGCTGTTCGTTAGACAGAAGTTCAGAAACAACATGTGTGCCCTTATTTTAAAATGTTACTGGCTTCCCCTAGCTATCTTATATAAATGCATGAAAAATAGGAAAGAGAACTTGACAATATTAGAGATAAGATGTATTTCTAACAAGCAACCCGAGAAACAAAGGATCAGCAAGATTTTCCCAAAGTTGCATCTCTTTTGTCTCAGTCAGGATTAAGCTAGCTCACTGTGAGCTCATTTTTGAAACAAGGAAAATTGAAGAAATGCATGCGACTGCTGAAAAAGTGTGCCTAGGATGGCATCTAAGGTGTGGTGCAATTAGAGGCTGGATAATAGCTTTAGTGCTCAGGAGGAAAAATCCCTTCTTTTCAGCATGTTATTTTCTACTCAGCATCATAAATGTTTGGCTTTCAAACACATTTTTAGGACTATGTTATGTTTAAAATATGAGCTTACATGTACTCCGTAGGTGCCTGCACGTAAGGGTGAAAGTGTCAGGTTGATCCAACCAATGTTGAAGAACTGTGGCTGTGGGGAAGATGTATCATCTCTCTGATGAGAGTTTACAAAGAAGGCAGTAACAGTAACTATTATATAGGATATTAGGAAGATTAGAGATGTGATTGTAGAATCATTAGAAGAACATCTGACACATTCTAAAGGTAGGCGTAAGATAACTTACGTATGTCTGGGCTTCTATGATTAGACTATAATTACTGTTTGCCCATGTATTTGCACATTGTTATGGCCTGTGTCTAGATGTCCCCCTGAAGCCTCATGCGGTCACAGGTGGGGCTTTTCAGCAGTGGCTGGATCAAGAGTGTGATGCTCGATTTAAGGGTGTGTGGTCCGGGATCAAGGATGCAGTGGTACATGGCTGACACTGACAAAGGATCTACAAACTGAGGTACAGGGTCTCAGGATAAATCCTGAGGGGATTTCACTGACCTTATCCATCCAAAAGCTACAATTCTTGTTAAATAGGTCTTGCTTTATCTTGGTTTTAACCATCCAGCAGAAAAGTATAAAAACGAAGTATAAGAAGTAAAGCCATGCTGTTATGTTGAGCTGTACGGGACTCAGGTCAACAACTTCTGACATTGCCAGTCAAGTGGAAGACCCAACACTATTATGGACTACTGGACTATTTTGGAATATTTTGCTGAGTTCACACACCTATATTATTTAAATGATGGAACTAAACAAAAAAAGGGATATAGATGAATGTCCATTTTCTATCTGTGTATTCAAAATAGTGAGGATAGATATAGAGCTACATTCTCTTAATTCAAGGAATAGAGGGATTTATTCTAATAGTGTTTGTAAATAGGATATCAACAAACAACCACTAGGAAGGCAGTATGCAATGTGTTAATCATTGGAACTGTCCTACTAATTTGATTTCAAACTGTCTCATTGCTATTTATTTCTCAATAAAATTATAGGGAAAAGGATGTAGTGGTAGGAGATGGATAAAACAGAAGGCACAGAGAGTTGTCACTTGTCACTTGCTTTTACTGTCTTCTGTCTGCCATTCCACAAACTGTTTCTTGTCTACAATACCACTCTGCCTTGGAGTGAGATTACGGACTGAAACCTCTACAGACTATGAGCCAAAGTAAGCCTTTCTTCCTTTAAATTTGAGTGCAGGGTTTTTGTTTCAGTGATGAGAAAAGTAACTAAGACACATGGGTATAAATATAAATTCAATTTATAATACATGGCACAAGTAGATCATTATTTAAAATGACAGCACACTTGAGATCTAATCAGTGCCTGGATTTCTGGTTAAAAAGAGTCTCTTACTTTCAATGAAATTAACCAAAACTTCTCCCAAACCTTACACCGTGTGTATTGTTCTGTTCATCACCAAGAGTCCCTCAGGTATAACATGAACATGATTTCAAAGCTAATGGTATTTCTGCAACATAACCTCTAAGAACAACTGAAATTTTAAAAGTTAAAGTGACGGCCAGTGCAGTCCCATTTCACTGTAAGCCAACAACTAATTACACAGCCTTAAGATTTTTTCTATGCTTTTATAGTCAAACAAATTAATATAAAAGTTTGAACCTTGATCTTTGGTCTAGAGAAAATCAAACATTTATGTATACAAAAACAGTAAGCTAAGTAGATTTAGAAATGAATTCCATTTATATGCCTAAATCAAAACCATATTTCCAAGAGCTCGGCTTTAGATCACGTGGTTTGAAAATTATAATAACAATAAACTTACTGTGGTAGATTTAAAATGGCATCTGGAATGCATGTAAATTTGTTTTGAGATAACTTTAGGCTTGTTATGGAAGAAGGCAAGAAAGGCATAGTAGCTAAAAGAAAATAAAAAGGAGTTAGACATTTTGATCATCTTTAACTAGATGTCTATTAAATTCAGTAAGAACAGGTACTAATGACATGTCATTTGATTTTATTTTCATTTTCACACAGACAGTATGAAAAAATCTATAAAATAACAGAACATTCTTAAACTTCCACTAAATAATAAAACCATTTACCGTAACTCATCACAGTTTCAATTTAAACAACTCAATTAGAAAGGTTATTAGATGACAGAAAGTATCTAGACAAGGTCGCTGAGGGGCAGATGGCATGGAGCATAGAGTAATTCAAATCACTCTTAAATAACTACAGAAAAATCTTTGATCATTTTACCAATATACAATATTGTAAAAGGATGGAAGTTATTTATTTATGGTCTCAGAAAGAGTGTTCTATGGTATCACAATGGGCGGAATCTAGTAAGGTATTATTTGATCTTATGCTCTTATGAGATCGGGAAACATTCAGTAATATAAAATGAAATGTCTCGGAGTTCTCGAAATCCTGGTGTAGTCTGTGAATGTTCAAGAGAGAAACACAGAATGAGGCACTTTCAGGAATAAAATTCTGTGGCACACGACTTAGAGAACTGGGCAAGCTTGTTTGGTCATCTGGAAAACTGCCATTACAGCAGGTGAACTCCAATTCTCTCACCTAGACTTGCATAGACCTACAAAACTGTAGTTCTGTGAAGACGGTTCTAGAAATTATTTCAAGCACTTCCAAGGTTGGACTATGAGTAATATTTTTTCTACAAAGTCTCCAAAAGTAAAAATCTTCTGGGACAATTTGAGAAGCTGCCCTATTGACAAGCAGAAAGACATCGGCTATGCCTTACTTACTTTCAAAACACATTGTGAACAAAATAAATGAAAAGACATGATTCTCTGCCTGAATGGAGATTTTTGTGGTTCAGATGCTACCCAGAAAAGCCATAGTATTAAACTTTTTATTTTAAGTGGGGTTGTAAGGTAAGGTGTCCTAGGGATGTCCTAGGAATTGAACCTAAGGCCTTCGCACTGAGCTACATCCCCAATCCTTGTATTTCTATTTTGAGAGACAATGCTGCTCTGTTTTTGGTTGCCCTGGCTGGACTTAAACTCATATTCCTCCTGCTCTTGCTTCCCAGGAGGCCAGGTTACAGGTGGGTGCCACAACACCTGGCTTCACCTGGAATGATTTTTAATACCCTCCACTGGGCATCTGTGGAATACAGGTCCACTTCTCAAACTACTAAGATTGTGCAGTCCTGTTATAGTTAAGATGTTAATGCCTACCAAAGGCCAACTATTGATGGTTCATTGCCCAGCTTACAGCACTACGGGGAGATCCTGGGTCCTTTAGTAGATGGGGCCTGGGGCAAAGAGGTTGTAGGTCAGTGGGTCATGGTATTGAAGGGGCTCTTGGGATCTCGGCTCCGCCTTGGCTGTGTCTTTCACCTCCCAGCTGACATGAGGCCAGTGGCCACCTCCAGCCCACGCTTCCTCCTTGACGTGCTGGTCTTCTACAACCCAAAGTAAAGGCATGGAGCCACCGGCCGTGGACTAGAAGTCCGGAGAGTATGACACAAAG
>NW_004524985.1:379664-381121 GCF_000260255.1 Octodon degus | reverse complement strand
AAGATAAAATATGGGACTGTTCCTGTTTATTGCCATAAATGTATTTCCACCATGATATTAGCTGGATGTGACTGACTAGCAATGAACATAATTCCCCGCACTATCTGATGGACTGAGAGAGTTTAGGGTCATCCCAACTTTTAACAACCAATGAGGATCCTCCTGAATGTTATTGTGGTATCTGGCAAATGGATGCCGCAACAGTTAGCAAAGCTGAGGGATCACACATTCATTTTACTAAGTTGAAAGCTGCTAAGGGACGAATCATATTTTCAAAAACAATAACAGCAGCTAAACTTATAACTGAAAACAATCTGCTAAAGAAACTTTAGCATGAATCTCAGGCTGTGAGCAGTCCCACAGCCATGTGCATTCTGAATATAATACAGTGAAAGGAACCCAGGGTAATTGCTGTTTGTAGGCCACGCAACTGCCAACTTAGCCTGTGATAATAGCAACGTACTAATTATTTCAAATTACGAACATGTTTTAGAGACTTTTTTAGTGTATCTCTGGATTTATAGAAAAATTGGGGTTGGGGAGATAGCTCAGTGGTCTAAGTGCCTGCTGGCAAGCGCAAGGACCCGGGTTTATTCCCCCCTGTGCTGACCCTGAAGCCAGGCATGGTGGCGCATGCCTATAATCTCAGCGCTAGGGAGACTGAGACAGGGATATGACTGAGTCTGAGCTGCATAGGGAGACACTGTACCAAATAAATAAATTAATTAAAAAAAGAAAAACTGGGTGACAAGCAGAGCTCGCCTCTACCCCTTCCTCGCTTCCCCACCTCCTCCCACCCATCTTCCCCTGGTGTTGAAGAGGTGCATGAGTTTGGCACACCTGTTAGAGTGGGGGAGCCAGTGCTGAGGCACCCTGACCTCGCAGACGCCAGCTGCCCACGAGGTCCCTTCCTGTGCCGCGCACTGGTGGATTCTGGCGAATGCACGGGCGTGAGGCCCCGGTACAGCGCCATCCAGGGCAGTTTCGCTGCTGTGAAACCCGCTGTGCTGCACTTAGTCTCCCTCCTCCCTTACTCTGCAAAGACGGATCCTCTTCCTGTCCTCAGAGCAAACAGTACAGTACGTGTGGCCTTCTTATGCCGGCTTTTTTCATTTAAATATATACAAGTACTTAAGTTTCTCCCAGTCTTTCAGTGGCATGATAGCTCACTTCTCTTTACTGTCAAACTTCTGACTTTATTTCTGAATCTCCATCACAATATTTAAACTCAGGGCTCGCCTGATAGCTCAGCAGACTAAAGCGCCTGCTTAGGCAGAGTGCAGCGACCGAGGTGAGGTTCGATCCCTGGCGTGTGGTCCCGGCCCCACCGCCGGGGTGTGTTGAGACAGAGACTGCACTGGGCGGGTGGCGAGCACCTGTAATCCCAGCACTTGGAAGGCTGTAAACAAGAGGATCACTACGAGTCGGATCTATGTAGTAAGACCCTGAACACCCCG
>NW_004524985.1:376850-379121 GCF_000260255.1 Octodon degus | reverse complement strand
CAGCATGGTTTGTCAACTCTAGGAAATTCAGTCTCGGGCAACTCTTACCCTTCTAAAATGAGCTGCTCCAACCTCTCCACCACCACCGGAAGGGTTTCAGGAACAGAAGACAGCTGATTGTAAGACAGGTTCAGCTGCCTCAGGGTGGGACACTTCACCGAGCCATCTACACCCATGGAGGGTCCAATGTCATTTCGAGAGACGTCAAGGTTGGAGATGCAACTCATTTTCAACAAGCAGGAAGGAAACGATGTGAATTTATTACTATGTAAATCCAGATGTGTCAAGCACTTCAGAGTCTGAAAAATCAATATTTAAAAATTCTAAAATGAACCGTCTAGAAACTTTAGCTAGCACAGCTGCTTTCCAAAGCTCTGGAAGATTTTTTTTTTTTTTTATTAACTTGAAAACTTTAGTTTCAGTCTACCCACCAGCCCAACCATCTCCACTGCAGCATAAAGAAAATCAGGAAAATACATCAGCATTTGTTCAAAAATAGGAGGATGAGCCTACTTCAGGTTTTTTGTAAATTAATTCTGTGAAGAGAAGACAAAAGCAAAATAGGCTTCAACAAATATTTGAATTAATGGTTTAATGAAAAACAGCATAATAATAATTTAGTGAATATAAAATATAATTCTGAGAATAATTTTTTTAAAAATTAAAATTTACAGGCTGGGTTAATAGCTCAGCAGACTATGGCACCTGCTTAGGCAGAGCGCGGTGGCCGGGATTTGATTCCCAGCGTGCCATGCTGGCCCCACCACTGGGGTGTACTGAGACGGTGATTGAGACGGAGGGTGGTGTCATGTGCCTGTAATTCCAGCACTTGGGAGGCTGAAAACAGAAAATCACTGTGAGTCCAACCTATGTAGTGAGACCCTGTAGACCCTGTCCTAAATACAGAAAAAAATGTTACCATTTACAAATTGTTACTCTTTTTTTTTTTTTTTTTTTGAGATAGGGTCTTGCTATGTAGTTCTGGTTGACCTTGAGCTTACTTTGTAGCCCAGGCTGGTCTCGAACTTGCAAAGATCCTCCTGCCTCAGCCTTCCAAGTGCTGGAATTACATGTGTGTACCACTATGCCTCTACAGATTTTAATGTCAATAAGATTTAACCATGGGTCATCCATACAGTATCACACATTTTATTTTAGAATTTCCTTTTTTCAAGAACTTTTTGCTTTAAACTCTAGCTTCTGTTTTAAAGAAATTTCTAATTTTAGAATAATAATAGCAAATCTATATATTATGTCAATTTTAAAAATCCTACATTTATTGTCAAAGGGCTGAAATACTTACATCCTTATGCTTTTCAAATATCACTTCTTTATGTGACAATATACTTTCCTTCCAAAGGAATTCTAAAGAGCTTGACGTGGTTATAAGGTCATTAATGACTTGGCCTCAGTCATTCTACACTTCCTGTCTTTGTTTCTGAGCCTACCACTTTACTCAGAAGCAAAGATTTCTTTTTATTTTAATTATGTACTTCTAACATTTAATCAGGAAATCTTCCTTTAAAACAATGGGGCTTAAATACATCAGGCAGAGAGAGAGAGAGACAGACAGAGAGAGACAGAGACAGAGAGAGAGAGAGAGAGAGAGAGAGAGAGAGAGAGAGATCTGAGCAGATCCAGTCCAGTCATTGGGTCCTTCATACATGTTATTTTTGAGATGCTCTGTTGAAATCCTCTCCATTTCAAGCTAGGCTATATCCTAGGTATTCTTTTACTTACTCTTACAATAAATACTATTAAAGGTTTACTCATTGATTAATCATGTCAATCATTAATTCCTCAACATATTAACTCAGTATCTCCTTAGCCTTAAATGCACACCAGCCTTACTAGGCTTGGAGACAGAGGAACAGCCCAGAATAGCCCGTCTCCACAGAGTTTGCAGGTTACTGAGCACAGAATGTATTAAGTCAAAATATGGGGTGAGCCAAAATTGGGATGCTGTGGAAATGTGAGCCAGGCGGACAGCCAACACAGTCTGGAGGGAGGGTGATGAAGGGAGACTCGGTGGGAGGCAGTGACATTTAGACTGAGACCTGGGTGACCTGACAGGATAAGCAGGGTAGAGATGTGGAAGTTAGGGAGGACGTACTTTAGATGTTGAGGTGGGGGTGTGGGGATCATGATTTTCCTTCTTTCTTTCACTCCAGCTATCTAAACTTCAAGGGAAAGACACTATATAGATATACTTAAAAGAGTGAGATGACCCAGGCCGCGGGATCCTGAACAGACCCAGAGCGCAGGCCCGGC
>NW_004524985.1:362556-374734 GCF_000260255.1 Octodon degus | reverse complement strand
ATGATAATTGGGAAGTACATTAGCATTAAGAGTAGTTTTGTTTTGCTTTCATGTATTTGGTACAGAGTCTACAGGGTCTACAGGGTCTACAGGGTCTACAGGGTCTACAGGGTCTCACTACGTAGATCAGACTCGGAGTGATTCTCCTGTTTTCAGTGTCCAAAGAGCTGGGATTACAGGCGCGCTTCGCCACGCCCAGTCTCAATTGTTGCCCCAGTGCACCCCAGGGGAGAGGCAGGCACCGCGTGCTTGGGATGGAACCCCAGCCACTGTACTGTGCCTAAGCAGGTGCTTTTGTCCACTGAGCTATCTGGCTGGCCCAAGAGTAGTTTTTTGTTTTGCTTTGTTTTGTTTTGAACAGGGATAATCTTTTATCAAATCTTGCATGTCAGTCCCTAAACTCAGTTTAATTATTTAACCCCTTGTATTAAGGTCTAGTTACGGTATTCATTTGGGCTTTAAAAACTTTTCTAGCCCATAACACAAAAAAATAATGACCAAAGTTAATATGGAGAGGAACACCCGGTCAACAAACTATATTGTATTTTAATTCTTAAAAAGATAAGAATTTGGGCCAAAAAAATCAATTTTTAAGATACATACAATTTTAAAACTCAAAAATACCCAAAATCCAATTATGACCCTATTGCTAAACCCAGTTTACAGACGAGATAATGATGCCGTACCGCAGTCCAAGTAGCAAACACTTGTCAGCACAGGATCGACACAGGTCTGACTCTACTCTGTCTAACATAATTTAAACCGTATAAGTAACGGAGTAATATCACTATGTAGCTGTAGTAGACGGACTCGCCGTCATCAGGACAGAGCCCAGGATTCCTTCTCAATGTCCCTCCCATTCCCGCCCTCCGAGGGGTCTCTGCACACCACGTGGACCTGAAGAATGAGAGGACTGACTGCCAAAGACAGACACAGCAGCAGAGCCTGCTTCTGAAAGGGTGAGCCAGCCGGTTCAGCGCAGTGGCCTGCCCCTGCGCGGTGGGTGCAAGCTCGCGTCCCCAGGATGGAGGGAGGGCCTCACCTCGCACAGCAGCTTCGGGAAGCTGGCCAGCGCGTTCTGCTGGAGCTCCAGCCGCTGCACGTGCTCCAGGTGGCCGCTGATGCAGCACTTCTGGCCCAGGGCGTCCACGTCTCGGAGCTCATTGGCGGAAAGGTCGAGGGACGTGATGTGCTCTCTCTCCCCAGCCGTGGAAGAGGCGCTGTCTGAATGCCTCACATGGGGCTGAAGTTTGGAGGACCCTTTTGTCAAAAACAAACAAAAAACTAGACGTCGAAGCAAACAATTGAAGCGCAAGTGGTAGATAGAGGTTTGCTGAACACCTGCTAGGGTCAGACTCAGTAGGAGACCACCCTTCGGAGCTCACGTTCTAGAGGCAGGCAGGGGTGGACAGCTGAGAAAACAACATTTGATGACATAATGTGAAAAAAATGAAAGAACTAGAAAATGAGATGAAGAGGGGTATTGGTAGGGGTGTTATTTAGATTTCAGAAAACTCACTAAAACGTAGATATCCAATAATATTCAGAATGGGTAAGTTCTAACATTTACAACTATATTTTATTTTTTAGAGCCTGGAAAATCGTTAGGCAAGCATATATGACAGTTATGTATGCTAAAACGGGCACCAAGAGAATAGGCAGAGGAAACTCAACAAGGTCATGCAGCCTGCCCAAAGTAACTGTTTATTTACGATTACGTCCAAACACTTACTGAGTGAATCATCTGAGGACAATAGTTTTCTTCTTCTCCTCAGGAAATCTTCATGATCAAAAACAGGCCCCTATTGAGCAAATAATCGCATCTATAATAAAATTGTTATTAGAGTTTTTGAGAACATTTTAATATAGAAACAGTCATGAAATTTTAATGGAAAAATAGCATTTATAGCTATGGAAAAATAAGAAAGTACAAACTAAAAGCCTAATCAAGGAGATAAAAGGCTTTTATGCCAAAATGACCTCACACGGCATCTATAATCTCTCCTTTATTTTAAATATCAGGAATCTGAAAAGCAGGGAGGTTAAGTCATTAGGCCATATGTATCCAATTTCTTTCATTAATGAAGCAATTTTTTCTAAGATAATAATAGAAGCTAGAACCAGCATACGAAAACTACAGTGGCCTGATTTCATTTATTCAGCTACCATCATTCATTTTGCTTATCTTAAGAAATAAAACAGCCCTCATATTTTTAATAATGAATGATGGTTAAAAATGCAACAGCTTCTACTTTTCCCAACCACAATATCAAACATGTAAATTTTTCCTTTTCTTCCACAGTTCTCACATCGATAAGAGATAATGATTACTAAACAACTAAATGATTCTCAAAGCAAAAAATACACATCGTATTGAAAAATGAGAATGTACTTCTCCGGGTTCAGTGTCCTTCTGACTCCTACCTGGCTCCTTAGAAATCGCTATAAGATTTCTAGCTAGAGAGTGTTTACGGGAGCGGGACACACATACCTGGTCTGGCACTAGGAAAACAAAGGATTAAGCCACGTTGAGGTATCCTTAGGCAGTACAGAAATTCAAACTCTACATGCTCAAAAATCTACACGTGTACATTTAAGCTCTGTCTCATCTGTTTTCTCATATATACTTGTTCAAACCTCAGAGAAATTCCATACCAATCGGTCCCAGCTCTGTCACAAATTTCAGTACTAAAAACACGACATCAGTAGTTGAACAGACAGCACAATCACTGCGTAACTTACCAATGAAGTGGAATGTCTCTGCAAATTTGGAGAGCAGCGCTGCAACACGGGGTCTCGGCAAAATTCTGCTACATTAATTGAATTTGATTTCTTTTTCACAAAAAACGAACCTTCACTTCCTATTTTGAAACAATAAAGTAACAGGAAAGTGAGGAAGAAAGGCTGACTCAATCATAAGATGCTAGCAGCACAGCTCAGTCATGGAAGATTATATATTTTTATTAATGAAAATTTCACCATCAGTTCTTTAAAGATGATATACTATCAGCTGTTCATTTTAAAATTAAACTACATTTTTCTGCCTCCATAAATATTTATTGACTGGCTATCACAGACTAGACACTGAGTAAGGGCTACATAAAGACAAGCAGGGCAAAAATAAATTCATGCCTCAGAGGAGCTCTTAGTCTTATAGGAATAAGACGAGGAAATCAAGGTTACGGGCATGGTACTAAATATATGTGTTTCCAAGACACAGAAAGATTTGCACACAGATCTGATCAATGTTAATTCTTTTCCACTTATCCGCACTTTCCTCATACAGTTTTCAATTCTGGGTATAAGTCCCCAGATCACACCTTATATTACACAACATACAGCCACCTTGACTGTAACACTATTTGAATTTCATGCCTTCTCGTACGGAATGTCATTAAACACAATGAGTTTAGCTGACATTAGTCTTTAAGCTTCTTTTGTGTGTGTGTGTTTATTTGTTGTTTTTTACAGTATTGGAGATTAAACCCAGGACTATAGTTCAAGCAAACACTCCACTATTCAGTTATGCTTCTAGACCTAGGTGTAATTTTATGAAATAAGAAATGAGAATTACTTTCAGACTTATGGATTTTCAAGAAAATATATATTAATAAAAATCATTCTAGCAAGGATAAATAATATGGAGATATTTATAAAATAAATAGTTCATAAAATTTTAAATTCCATCATTATTTAGCTTGGAAAGATAAAAAAATAATTTTAGGTGTCAAATACAAATTATAAAATCAATACATCCAAGAATTAATTTTATAATATTCTACATAAATCTTGACATAAACACTACCTATCTGGTTTGGTATTAAAATTAAACTATAATCTAAATGATTTTTATGCTTAATAATTTTAATAAGATGGAACTCATAATTTATTTACATATCTTACAAAACATACCTTATTTTATAATTATCTCATTTTATGTATGTGAAAGGTTTGTCAGCATGTTTATATATGCAATATATAATGCTATATAATTCATTTTATAATGATTTTCATGTTAACCTTTCTGATGTTCTCCTTTATTTAAAAAATGCCAGAAGGGCTCAGTGATCGAGAACATGTTTAGCACGCAAGAGGCCCTAGGTTCAATCCGTAACACCAGCCCTCCAAAGAAAAGAAGTAAAAAAATAACTGAAGGGAATTTTTTCAGATGTGGTAGACTAACAAGCATACATTTAAGTTGATTCACATAAACAATTAGAAAACTGAACAAAATATGTTTAAAAAAATGAATTTAAACATTGGCCAACAGTCTGGGCATATATAATTCCTGACAGAAAAGAAACAAATGGTCTGCATCCTATTGAGGCAGGTTAGGGTGTGGCTGACTGACTGGGGAAGTGGGACTGACCTACTGATCACAGGGGTCCAGGTCACACGGAGGAACAGTTCCCAGAGCCCTGCACTTGGAACCAATCAGAGGCCGCGACCTTCAGTTCTGCTGGCAAGAACTGAAGCAGGTTTTTGACAGGACGGCCTAGATCTCATGTCAGGCCGAGGAGTGGGCCAGACAAAAGACGGCCGCCATTTTCCTCACAACCACTGTTCTGTCTCACACTGGTCCACGCTCATGCTATAGAGGCCCACACTCCTTCTGTAGAGCCTGTTTCTTTTCCTATCTTTAATTAATGTAAAACTTAGTGATCATCTTAATCAATTTGTGTTCAGGACAGAAGGAACCTAGAGAAGAATCTCTGAAAGGGCTCCCTAGCACCCTAGAGCCCAGTAACACCATTGTCACCACACTGGCCTGCTGCCTGGAGGCAATTTCAGGGTGACAGACACAAGGAGAGGGAACTGAAAGAAAGCCTGACGGCTATTCACGAGGGTGTGAAGAGCAACACAGACTCTGAGGCAGATGGTATTCCAGGCAGAGTCCTAAATAAAGAGCTCTAATAATCTGCATGGGGGTGTCCCGCGCTATAGGGAACGTACTATAAGAAACAGAAGAGGAATTCTTCTGGAGGAGCAAGAGGATACTACAGTAGATACAAACTTGGATCAATACGAAGAATTTACTTCACACAAGAAAACCACAATCCGCAATATCTAGACAGCCACTGACACCTTCAAAATATAAAAAGAATTAACAACAGAACAAGAAGGTCAGTCAACAAACCGATAGGTATACCATCAACATTTTGAAGTACAAATGGAGGGAAAAATTAGCAAAGATATAGAAGACTTGAAACATGTTACCAAAAAGTTTGACCTAATTGACTTGTCCTGTTCAATGACTGAACACACTTTCTTTTTTAATTGTTCGTGGGATATCACCAAGATTGACCATTTGACAATCCAGAGCACCTTTCAATAAATTTAAAAAGCAAAAAATATCAGAGTAAGTTCACTGACAACCAAAAAGTTAAACCAGTAATAAGAATTACCTAGTAAATCCCTAAATATTTGGAAAATAAGTGATGCTCTTATAATTAACCCATAAATCAAAGAAGTCACAAAGGAAATTAGGAAAAAAACTTTAAACTGAATGAAAACATAATATATAAAATTTAGAGATGGTGCTAAAGTGACAATTCAGGGAACCTGACATGAATTATCTTAAGTCTTATACTACAAAATGAGAAAAATCTACAAAGCAGAATTTTGTGCCCACATTAATAACTTGTACATAATGCTACTTAAAATAAATAATGAAAAGGAAATAATAAAGACTAGGGCAAATCAATGAAAAAGAACACCAACAAAACTCTAAAAAGATCAATGAAACTGATTAACCATGAGTAAGACTGAACAAGAAAAAAAGACAAATTACCAATGCAAAGAAAAAAAGTTCAGGGCTGGAGAGATGGCTCAGTGGTCTAAAGCACCTACTTAGAACAAGCTTGGCAAAGCATCAGGGACCGCGGTTCAATCCCCCAGCACCACATGCCAGCCAGCCCGCCCCCTGGTGGGCTGAGCTGGCCACACACACATACCCCTCTCTCTCTCTCTCTCTCTCTCTCTCTCTCTCTCTCTCTCTCTCAAATAAATAAATAAATAAATAAATAATTATTAAAAAAAAAAAAAAGAAAAGAAAAAAAGTTCAGCTATCATCACTACATCACTGCAGGTCCTAAAAATATCAACAAGGGAGTTCTTATAAATATCATTAAATAAATAAGTTTTGCATGTGAAATGTACATATTTCTTGAAAATAAGAAATTCCCCAAACTGATTGGTAACATTTAAAAAAAATCAAAACAACCACAAGTTTATTCAGGTTATTAAATTAATAATTAAAAATCTCCCCCAGATTCCAAGCCTATTCATACTCTATTGATGAATTCTATCAGATGCTAAAGAATAAAATGATACTTCCATACAAGCTTCAAGAAAATAGGGGACCTGGGAACTCTGTCCAATTCAATAGCTAAATATTATTCTCATAATCTTTTTTTACTTTTTTTTTATTTTAGGGGAGAGTCTACAGGGTGTTCAGGGTCTCACCACTAGATTGGACTCGTAGTGATCCACCTGTTTACAGCTTCCCAAGAGCTGGGATTATAGGAGCGCGCCACCATGCCCAGTCTCAATTGTCATCTCACCATGCCCCAGGGATGGGGCTGGCACAGCAGGCCAGGGAATTGAACCCCCAGGCCCTGGGCCTACTTGCAGGCACTTTAATCTGCTGAGCTATTTGGCCAGACCTACTCTCATAATCTTAAGGAGGGATGGACTTGTAGAACAATATCCTTCACAGATACAAAATCCTTAACAAATTTTATTTCTTTAATTAGATTAATTTATTTATTGGTACCGGGGATTGAACTCAGGACCCTGGTCTTGCCAGGCAGATGCTTATGTCAATGAGCTATCTCCCCATCCCTTAACAAAGTTTAGAAAAAATCCAATACTATGTAAAATGGTAGTGTGCCATAACCAAGTGAGATTTTTCTTAGGACTGAAAATTTGGTTTAACGTTTAAAAATCAAATCAATATAATTTATCACAGTAACACAAAAAAGGGGAAATACAACTATTTCAACAGAGGTCATAAGCAGTTTTCCAACACTTACTATTAATGACAGAAAGGCTCATCCTACAATGACTGGGAAGTAGCTTCTTCACCCTAACAAAGGACGCCTGTGACAAACTAGGTAATGCTTTCTCCCAAGTCTAGAAACAAAGAAATGATGCCAACTCTTTGCACCTCTATTCAGCGTGGTCCTGGGAGTCCAGCAAGTGCCATAGGCAAGCAAAGAGAAAGGGAAAGAAGGGAGGGAGAAAGAAAAGAGAAAGGGAGGGACAGCAGGCAGCAGGAACTAGAAAAAAATAAGGAAATTTTTCGCATAGTGAAGCATACATTTGTGTACACTGAAAATTCTACGGAATGCAGTGGCTGGGAAGATGGCTCAGTAGAATAGCGCTTCCCTGGCAAGCACAAGGGCCTTAGTTCAATCCCCGGTTCCAAAAAAAAAGAAAAAAGAAAACTATGAAATGTATAAAAAGCTGGTGAAACACTTAAGTGAGTTTAACAAATCCACAGAGTACAGAATTAATAATTGCTCTACTTCTATATACTAGTAGTAAATGACTGGAGATTAGAACTAAACACCATTATAATAGTATCAGAAAACATGCAATAAAATATTACTTTTTAGGGGCCAGCGAGATAGCTCAGCAGTCTAAAGCACACGCTTAGGCAAGCTTAGGCAGGAGCAGGAGATCATAGTTCAATCCCCAGCACCACAAGCCGTGCCAGCCCGCCCCTAGGGTGGGTGGAGCCAGCCAAAAAAAGTAAAATAAAAATAAAATTTTAAAAATATATATTATTTTTTAAAAGACAAAATTCATGGAAATATGTAATATATTTTTGTTCAAAAATTAATTAAGATATTCCCCCCCAAAAATAGGAGGCTCACAATACCTGACTTCAGGCTATGGCAGAAGCCAACAAGGATAAAAACTGCATGAGACTGGCCCAGGAACAGACGTGTGCAGCAGAGAAGCAGAGCAGAGGATATAAACACATCCACTGACACATTTAGCTATTTGATATTTGATGAAGAGGCCAAAAGCACAAATTGGAAGAAAGATTGCCAATTCAACCATTTGGTGCTAGAAAAATTGACTCTCTGCTTACAGAAGATTGGGATCTGACCCATGTCTCTCACCACATGCTAAACTAAAATCAAAATTGATCCAAGATTTAAACATTAAAATATAAATATTGAACCTACTGCGAGATAAAATACGCAAAACATCTGAAGTCATAGGTATAGGAAAAGATTTTCTTTTTCTTTTTCTTTTTTTTTAATTTTAGGACAGGATCTACAGGGTCTATAGGGTCTCACTGCATAGATCAGACTCGTAGTGATCCTCCTGTTTACAGCTGGGATTACAGGTGTGCGCCACCACGCCCAATTGCTGTCTCAGAGCGCCCCGGGGGTGGGGCCAGCACGCAGGCCTGGGGATAGAACTCCCAGCCCCTGCGTCTCCCTAAGCAGGCGCTTGAATCCACTGAGCTATTTGGCCAGCCCAGAAAGGATTTTCTTAGTAGAGTGAAGAGACAACATACAGAATAAGAAAAAAAAAATCATCAGCTACTCCTTACACATAGGACTAATATTTAGAATATACAAAAAACTTTTTAAAAATCAGACCATCTGAAATACAAGAACCAATCAGGAAATTTGCAAGTGGAATGAAGAGACATTCTCAAAAAGCAGTACAAATGTCCAACAGATAAGTGAAAAAACACTCAACATCACTGGCCATTAGAGAAATGCAAATTAAAACAATGCTAACATTCCATCCTTCTATTTTAAAGAAAATAAAATTTTTTAAAAACCAATACAGAATTTCACAACAAGGTGATCGGAAATCAACAATGGTTACCATGTACTGCCTACTGTTACATGTTGCATCTTATACCAGAAAGAACGGCAAAGGTCAAAAAGTCAAAAATAACAACTGCTGGTATGACCACAGTGAAAAAGGAAATTTCCTACATTGGTGGTAGGAAAGCAAATTAGTACAACCGCCATGGAAAGCAGTATGGAGATGCTTTAAAGAACTAAAAGAGGAAATTCTGTACAATCCAGGTATTCCCCTTCTAGGTATTTTCCTCGAAGAGCTAAAGACAACACATTATAGTGATACATGTATACTAGTGTCTATACGGTATGATTCATAATAGCTAAACCCTAGAATCAGCCTGGATGCCCATCAATAGATGAAGGAATAAAGAAAATGTGCTTTCTAAAAATTAAAAAAAAAGAAAAAATGTTTTCTAAGCATAATGAATACAACTCAAAGAGAAGGAAAATTTTGAGAAATTTCTAGGGAAATGGATGTACCTGGAAAATTTAACGATGAATGAAATCAATCAGACCCACAAGCTAAATGCCATGAAATATCTCATTTAAATAAGACAACATGTAAATAAAGAGCATAATAAAGAATGGATAGAAGGAGGCAAAGGGACAGAGCTCCTGCAGACAGCAAGGGTCTAGGAGACCAAGGGCCAGGGGCGTGCGGAACGGAAGGGGAAGTGAGTGGAATCCAGACACGCCAGGCACAGGACCCCAGTAACCTCAGTGCATGCAAACAATGTGTCATCATAAAATTAATAACATGAATGAAAACAGGAGAAGGGGATTCAGAGGAAGAAGGAGGTGGGCAAGAAGGGGAAGAGGACTTGTTAAAAAGGAAAATAAATATATAATGCTACTCCCCAAGATGAATGTAAACATCACATACTATGAACATATACTAATGAAAAAAGACATTTCCCAGATGCAGTTGTAGATTTAATCTACACACATCGGTGTATTATATAAATTCTATGTTATATAATATATGGTATGGTTTGTGTCTGGATGTCCCCTAAAGTCTTATGCAGTCATACAGCAGGCTTCTGGAGTTTATGATTGACTCATGTTCTAACACTGGGATTATGGGTGGGAGTGCTACCCCCGCACGGGTGCAGGCAGCCTGCATACAACAGAAGGGAGGGTATGAGGTTTTCTCCCTGCTGCTCCTTTCTGCGCTTTCTTTTTTTGCTGTTTTCCGCCACCATGAATGGTGGCCTTCTGCCATGTGCCACTCTGCCTTGGAGCCAGCTGAGTATGGACTGAAACCTCTACTAACTGTGAATTAAATAAACCTTTCCTTCCTTAATTCTAGGCATCATGTATTTTGTCTCAGCCACAAGAGAAAAGTAACCAAGATAATATATAAATAACATTTACAAATTATTTTAATATTGTCTATATTTAATCCCAATAAAAGCGCTATCATAAAATTAGCTAATTCAGAAATGTATATAGAAGTGCAAGAAGCTCTAATAGTGGGGACAATGTGGAAAAAGAACTCCGGAGAACACTATCTGATTTCAAGACAAACTGTCAAGCTAAACTAATTTAAACAGTGTAGTGTTGACAAAAGAAAGACATAAATAAATGGCACAGAATAGTTAATGCTAAATACAGCCATACTTATATCGCCAATTATACTGAACAAAATGGGCATTGATTCAATGAAGAACTAGAGTACTTTCAATGATGATGCTGGAATACCTAGAGAGTCACATGGAAGTCAATTTTTCATTGATACCACACACCAAAACAACTTGCAGTTCATTATAGATCTGCATGTAAAAGCTGGCATTGTAACTAAGACAATTAGAGGAAGCAGGCAAAAATGTTCACAGATGCAGGCTAGGGGATGTTTTCTAAAAGGCGATAGAAAAAGCTCACACTACACAAGAGAAAGTTTAAAAAAAACCAACTTCATCAAAACGTAAAACCTCTGCTTTATAAAAATTACCATTAATAACATGAGAAAGCAAGTTATGACTGGGGGAAATTATATATATCCATCCATTATTATTTCTATTCAGAATACCCAAATATATAGAGAACTCCTAAAATACAGTGTGACAACAACACAATTAGGAACAGATACTTCACAAAGAAAACATGTTAATTATTGTAAGGGCATGAAAATATCCTCAGTAGGAATGTCATGGAGGCAAATGACAAGTAATCCAAATGAGTTAGAACAAAGCCTCCACCAGAAGTGCTAAAATTAAAATCAGCCAACTGCATCAAGCATTGAAAGGGAAAACAGTGTTCTGGTGCACTGCTGGTGGAACTACAGCACGGCACAACTACTGTGGGAAAGAGTCCGACGCAGAGGAGCACAAGCTGTGTGGTTCTATTCATAGGAAACTGGAGAAAACACTAATTTAACTTGTAATGACAGAAGGCAGATACGTGCCTGCCAGGACGCAAGGACGGAGGGTCACGCTGTGAAGAGGTAGAAAGGAACTTTTATGCATATCGCATGAGTTGGTAGTAGTGGTAACCACACCTTTACAAATATCCAAAGCCCATGAAAGTGTCTACCCACCAGAATGCATCTTATGTTACATAAACAATAACAGTAAAGATGATTTATAAAAATTGCTTAGACTTGAAACGTTTCATTTTCAGAATACTTTGCTTTTTGCCTTCTCAGACACCTTCATTCTACCACTCAAAGCTCTGATCAGCGTCAGTATGGAACAAAGCCCTTGCTTCCATTCCTACCAAGAAGCACTGCGTTACACATCAGTCATAATCAGTATCATTGTATGTCGTGTTAATATCAATTTGGTAAAAAAAAATTATCCAGTGACCTATTAAAAATTGAATTTTTTAAAACATACATGTATTTATTTATTTATTTATTTGGTACAGGGTCACGCAGCTCAGACTCATAGCGATCCTCCTGACTCAGCTTCCCCCAGCACTGGGATTGTAGGCATGTGCACCATGCCGGGTTTCAGGGCTAGCAAGGCATGCATACCGGGGATCAAACCCTGGTCCCTGGTCCTCGTGCTTGCCAGGCATGGGCTTAGACTGCTGAGCTATCTCCCCATTCCCTTAATGTTGTTCTAAAACAAAATAAAAGCCAAAAGGATGTGATTCAGTGCCTGGTATGTAACCAGGCAGTCCAGACAATTGACTTCTTGTTGAATCCTCACAGGGAACCCTGCAAGGCTCCCATGACAATGCCTGGCAAGGCTAAGGAGCTCTACACAAGCCACACACAGACGGAGTCACCGCCCAAACACAGGATCACCCCCGGCTGAGTCGGTGTTTCTACCCTCATAATCACCTCACAAGCTAGGTTTTAACATTCAGAAGCAAAAAAAAAAAAAAAAAAAAAAAAA
>NW_004524985.1:361036-362411 GCF_000260255.1 Octodon degus | reverse complement strand
ATCACTACAAGTCTGATCTACACAGTGAGACTTTGAACACCCTGTAGACCCTTCTCTAAAATACATTTTAAAAAATCATTCAGAAGCACAGAGATACACGTTCTTGCCTGAACTGGAGAGGAGAACCAGAACTGTTCCCAGCAAGAAACTCAGTTTTCTCAAATTTATCCAGGTGCTAGTCTCAGTTTCTACCATCCAGTACCAGGGTATACGTGCACAGAATAAAGGGAACGATGCTTTGTGATAAATACCTTCACTGTCCAGGTCATCACTCTGACCAAACACACTGTCCACAGAAGAATCTGGGATGAAGGTCCATTCATCAAATTTATCAAGTACATCTTCAGGAAAGTTCCCGTCATTGCCTGTGGCTGTCCCTTCTTCATTAGCACTTTTCATCTGGTATCTGAGCACCATTCTTGCTAGCATAGATCCTATATCTAAACATAAAGAAATATACCAGCAACCTTAAAACTCACAAGTACACACACATGTATACGCATAATCTAAGCTCCTTACATTCTTATACTCCTGGAGAGCTTCCCCAGGTCACTTTGCAACACACAATGATACGGAAGGATTACCAGAATGACAAATTACATTTTTAAAAAGTCATTAGCATTTATCTAAAGCTTTAATATAAATGACAAAACTGAATTGTAAGTAGTTTGATTCAAGAAAGGGCTAGCAAGGGCAGAGACATAGCTCAGCGGTCTAAGCATCTGGCTGGCAAGTGCAGGACTGGGGTTCGATCTCCAGCACCACATGCCACACAGGCTCCACCCTGGACACACTGAGTTGCCCACCAAAACCAGGCATGGTGGCACACGCCTGTAATCCCAGCACTGGCGAGGCTGAGACAGGAGGATCACTACAAGTCCAACCTGCATAGTAAGATCCTGTACAAAAACAGAAAAAAAGAAAGGACTGGGAGCTCAGTGTGGAGCTCACATCTATGATGCCAGCACTCTGGGAGGCTGAGGCAGGAGGACTATAAACTTGAACCCAAGCCAAGCAATTTAACGAGATAACTGTTTCAAAACAAAAAACAAAGAGATGGGATGAGGCTCAGTGTGAGGGCTCTGATTTCAATCCCTAGTTCACAGGGAAGGAAGGAGGGGGGAGAACAGGAGGAGTAGAGGGGAAAGGAAAAGGGCCAGGGGAAAGAGGGAGGGGAGGGGAGCGTGAGAGAAGAGAAGAGGAGGAGGACGAGGAGAAGCAGGAGGAGGAGGAGGGGAGGAGAAGGAGAAGGAGGAGGGGAGGAGAAGGAGAAGGAGGGAGAGGGGGAGGAGAAGGAGGAGGAGAAGGAAGAGGAGGAGGAGGAGGAGAAGGAAGAGAAGGGGGAGGAGGAAGAGAAGGAGGAGGAGAAGGAGAA
>NW_004524985.1:356463-360471 GCF_000260255.1 Octodon degus | reverse complement strand
GAGGAGGAGGAGGAGGAGGAGGAGGAGAAAGGACTGGGATTGAAGGCAGTCAGGCCTGTGTCAGGTCACAGCAAAGCCACCTGCAAGTTATGTAAGCTGTCTAGTATCTTCTAAGATGACAATCTACTCAGCATAAGGTTCCAAAAAAGACAAAATGAGGTGCTGGATGTAAAATAGCACAATGCCTCAAACACAGATGTTAAATGATATAGTTGTTTGTATAAACTTTCCTGAGTGATTCATACTACTGGGAAATTTGATAGCATTTCAAAGTTTAAATGCGCTTGAAATCCCATTACACTGCAGTGTGAAGAAATAAGTTGGCAGGCTCCTCGTTCTAAATATAGCCTGGAAGTTTTCTTCAAATATTTGTCTCCTAGCTCTCACTAAATGTTTTGTATGTGACTCAGTCAAGTGCTCCCTGAAAAATATTTTACTTATTTTTGTCTCTTTTTTTGTGGTACCTGGAATCAAACTCACAAACTCACACTTGCTAGGCAGGTACTGTGCCGCTGAGATATATCCCAAGTATCCTGAAAAATATTTTAAACCTATGAATCCAAATGGTTCTTCACACCTCAGCCGCCAATGAAATTGTGGCCCTGCTTATCAATCAATCAGGAGACATTATTATATTGTTTTTAATGAGAGAAGACTTTTTTTTTTTTTGGCGGCTCCCCATTGACCTGCAGCAGCGCTGGTCTGGGTTGCCTTGAGTATGTGGGAATGGAACCACCGCTCAAAGAGACTGACTGCCTCCTTGAAGCAGGCATTTAAACAACTGAGCTAATGGGCAGGCCCCCGAGAGAAGACTTCTTAATGATAAGAACTTCACACAGAAAAGAGGAAAATAGCAAACAGCAGATCACTACCTGGGACCACCAATTCCTTCCATCAGAAGTCAGATATTAAAGTAAACAGCTTGTTGACATGAAATTGGTGATAAAATATGACGCCAAATCATGTCTTGTCATTTTCCAACGTCCCCACAGCCAGTCAGGAAATCTGGGGGTGGGCATGCTACTGACGTAGCATTTTTGTATTCACGTACATAGGACTCCCCTACCTCAACTGTTTTTAACACATTAGTATGATAAAGTCACAGTTCTGGGTTTGTTTTGTTTTGTTTTTTCACTTAATGCATTTTCTAAGAGATATTTAAATTTGCTACTTGTTTTTCCTCAAGGACTACAAAGCATGACCATACCATGATTTATTTAAACAGACCCTTTTGGAAAATACTTGGGCTTTTTGCTGTTATAAATAATATTCTGCTATACCTCCTTGTACAGGTTCCTTACGGATACTGAAAATGTCTGTACCATGATTCCCAGTGCTGTACTGCTGAGTGGAAAACACGTGTATACCATTTACATGTACCATTTTCATATAGCAGTTTTAAAAATTAAAAATATTTTAAAAGTATGTGGGTATACTGAAAACATTAAGGAGTATCACCAGACGTGCTCAAAGGAAAAGAATCTAAATTACTACCAAAAATATGAGAAATGAGTGCTTCCACACATTCTTTTCACTTATAGCATCAGTTAATACCAACGTTCAATTTTTGTCAATATTTTCCTTGTATAACTGGAGGACAGATATTGGGAAACAGGATAAAACATTCCAACGGGAAGGGAAACAAGGGAGGGGGGAAGGAAAAGACAAGGACAGGAAAAGGAAAGAAAGAATAAAGAGAAAAATGGAAACCAAGCTTGTGTTGATGGGGAGGGGAAGAAGAACTGAAGGGAGAAAAGGAGAATGAGGGAAAAAAGAAGAATTTAGATACGTGCAGGTTCAAATTCCCTAAGATGAATGCGATCAGTATGTATGACGAATAGGTACTAATACAAAATCAAGTTTAAAAAATTAAACACATAATAGCTAAAATTATGTGCAAAGCACTAGTACAGATGCTAGGGTGACGGTGATGGAAGAAATTCACCTTGACTTCACGATGCTTGTAATCTACCAAAAGATAGATTATAAAAGAAAGAAAAAATACAATAACGTGATCAGTACTGGACTAGTTAAGAAACAGGGCACTGTGACAGCAGGTCAGAGGGTTTCCCCCCAGATTTTTAGGGGATGAAATGCTTTCCTATAAAGTAAAGGTGTTGAGGCAAGAAGAACAGAACATAGACAGCTAGATGAAGAGATAAGGGAGAGAGGGAGGGACAGCTACTCCAAGAGAAGCCTCGAAGTAGGAGTGTACAAAGAGTGTAAGAAAATGAAGGTATTTCTGTCTGGGGCAGACCTGAACAAGTACAACCACTGCTGTGGATGGACAGATGATCTCTTTAGCGGTACTCGGATATGCAATGAAAATAAGGGAAAAAATTAATCAGGTTGCGAGGGACTGGTATGTGGCCAATCAAATCATTGCATTTACACAGGATCCATTTTTGCATGGATCAGAAAAATGACAGCACAACAAATGGTACTAGCAAGATAGTCTATCCAGCGAAGAGTTGCAGAACAGGGTGACTACAGGAAGAAGGTGAGCACAGGAAGAAATCAATGAGGAAGCCATGCGCTCAGGGGGTAAAACATTTAGTATAAGCAGACAGACAGAAGCAGATCCAGGCAAGGTCACTGGTCATTAATACAGAATAACATATGTTAATTTGGAAGTACACAGAACACAAATCCTTGACTGGATTCGAAGTATGCATTAACTTAAAAAATGGCAAGTCTAGATGTGTGCATTTTGCGTTTCTTGTTAATACAGTGACATCCAAAATATCCTTGTTGATACTTACTTGTCTGTTTCCTTAAATGAGATGTCTTATCTGGAAATAAAGGTGCAAGCCAGGAAGGCTCGATCTTTCCTATTCCAAATCCTCCCAGGCAGATACTGTTGTTGGCCTGATCCAGGGCAAGCCTCCTCAGGAGTAAGCCTATGACCTGGCTGTCGCCCCTCCGGATGCTTATTTCCAGCGCTTTCCTCACGTCTTGCTCACGGGATCCGCTGTTGAGAAGCAGTTCCACCAGTTTGGGACTGCTCTCTTTCTCACATACCTATCAAAGGGGGAAAAACCAAGGGTACATTTGAAAAAAACTATAAACTTCCTTTGGGGAGACTGGGAAATTGAATTTGGCCTGATTTTTCTCTACACAAAAAACTTAGTTTCAAACAAAATCAAAACTTATTCTTAAAAGATATTAGGAAAATAAAATTAGCACTAAAAATGTCAGAGTAATATAATGTAGGTAATCTGACACCCACAAGTGGGAGTTTATGAAAGCGATGTCATTAGGCTTGCTCTGGTTGTCTTCATCCATGGATTTTCATGTGCATTAATAAGTCCCCGTATTATTTTCTGGTGAGCACAGGTTTTACAGCATTAAATGTTCAGAATGCTTTTATAGGCAGCTCAACCTGTGCTCTGAACAGTCCTTAATTAGGCAACCTCTTGGTAAATGAATATATGGTTTTGACTGCTTACTCCAAAGTAAGGTAAGGTTGATTCAATGAATTTGTCCACACTATTGTAAAAGTATTGCTGCACAGAAGTCATCTCTGACAAGTAAGCTAAGTTCCATTAATAAAATACATAATCCATGGATGTAAATAGCTAGCATTTTTTGTTTTGCTTTGGTTTTCTGAGGCTAGGAATCAAATCCAGGCTTTGCACAGAGGAGACAAGATGTATTCCACTGAGACAGACCCCCAACCCCAAAGATCTGATTATTTCTTTTATTTTCTTTAATTTATTTTTTATTAGTAGATGCTTACAGTACATGCTTGCAGTCATTTTAGGGAGGTGGTTCATGTACTGAACATATCTTAACACTTTTTATTCCTCTTCTCCTTCCCACTCTCCTCCCTCCCTCCCTCCTTCCCAAGATTCCTTTCCTCATTATGTTTTTGTGAATAAAATGAAAAGTTTTATCTCTAGAAAGACTGTAGGAATTTGAGAGAAGAGTACAAAGCATTCTCCATGGTGACTGTAGTCCACTCACACTGGGTGCTTCTGCTATGTTGTGTCCCTAAAGAGAACTTGG
>NW_004524985.1:342467-348248 GCF_000260255.1 Octodon degus | reverse complement strand
CAAATAAAAAAAAAAGAATAGGTCTGGTCAAATAGCTCAGCAGATTAAAACACCTGCAAGCAGGCACAGGAGCCAGAGATCGATCCCCGAGCCTGCCATGCCAGCCTCGCCCCGAGGTGTGCTGAGACTGTAATTGAGATTGGGCGTGGTGGTGCGCGCCTGTAATACCAGCTCTTGGGAGGCTGTAAACAAGCAGTTCACTACAAGTCCGATCTAGTAGTAAGACCCTGAACACTCTATAGACCCTTCCCTAAAATTAAAAAAAAAAGACAAAAATATAAAATAAAAGAATAAGGCACTCAAAAACATAGTACCCTGATTACTTGATAATGTATATTAAACTGCTATATATTGCTTTGTTAGAATTACTAAATTTCTAGAAATAGAGATAGTACTATCTATATACTACTCTAAAGCCTACAGTTTATACAACTAAGAAAAAAATGAAATACATGCAATGCATTTTAATAAATATTTACCGAATACATATTTACATAAAACAATGAGGCTGATACTCTGAGTAACATAAAGATGAACAGTGCTGAGCCGGTGATAGAGCTCAGCAGACTAAGCACTTGCTTAGGCAAGAGCAGGGACCAGGGTTCAACCCCTGGCACCATGTGCTGCACCAGCCCTGCCCCCAGGTGTGCTGAGTCTGCCACCAAGTCTGAGTGTGGTGGTGTATGCCTATAATCCCAGTGCTGGGGAGGCTGAAAACAAGAGGATCGCTGAAAACAAGAGACTCCTTACCAAATACATTTTTAAAAAAAAAGATGAATACTGCTATATTTTCATTTTCACACAATTCACAAAATATACAGGAGACAGCCATGAATTACCATGAATTTATAAAAGTAGCAACTCTGACATTTGCTTAAGGGTTTGGAGTGTGAGGAAGGTTTCATTTAGGAAAGAGAATCTGGATTAGATATGATGGAAGAGGAGAACAGTCAGATTTGTCTTCACACAGTTCAGGAATAAAAAGAAAAAAGGAAAGAAAAAAATCACAGTGTTTTACAACCTCAGTAGTAGCCCACAGAAAAGGATGTCTATGTTATGACACCCGAAACTGTGTAGTACAGAGATTGTATAACTACATATACAAGGAGAAGGAGAACACTGTTGGTAAAGAGAAAATGACTGAAAAATGATTAAAACAATAGAGTTGTGAGTTGTGTGAAGAATGGTTAGAGAACAAGTAACATACCAAGAGAAAAAGCAAAAGGTCCTTCTCCAATTAATAAGGTAGATAACTAAGTAAATAAGTAAAATGAAGAATCAGACCCAACAACACCTATAGGACCTCTGAAATTCGGTGACTCTGGACTCCTACTACAAATCAAAACAAACAATCAAAAAAAAAAAAAAAACTGGTAAATTCTCCAGTAAAAATTAACAGAATAAAAGGTTGTCCTCCAACAACATTTCTCAGTAGAAGATATGCAAAAGGCAAATAGGTACACACAAAATGTTTGGCGTCATTAATCATCAGGGAAGTGCGTACCACATTGCAGCAAGATTCAAATACAAAAATGAAATAGAATCAGAGATATCCACATCCCCATGATGAGGCATGACACCTGGCAACCACGGCTTAAAGGAGAGGTTTCATTGGGCTCATAGTTTCAGGAGATCCAGGTCACGGTGGGCTACAGGGCAGAAACATCACAGTGGGAGGGTGTGCTGGCATGGAGCTGCTGGGGTATGGAGCACAGAGGCAGGGAAGGGTGACCAGGTATAGACTCCAGCATCGCCTCTAGGGTCTTCCCAGACACACCCACAGGTGACTGAAAAATGATTAAAACAATAGAGCTGTTGAAGGCAGCCTTATTCACAATGGCCAAGTGCAAAGGTGAAGTGGGTTGTCTACCTGACCAGCTTTGGGATCCGTCTGTGGGATTAGGAAAACACACCTGTGGGCGTGTTTGGGCAGACCCTAGAGGCGATGCGGGTGTCTATGTACCTGGTCACCCTTCCCTGCCTCCCCGCTCTGCTTCCCAGCTTCTATACCCCAGCACACCCTCCCACAATGACCTTTCTGCCCTCTAGCCCACCATGGCCCAAATATCCTGAAACCATGAACCCAATGAAACTTCTTTCCCTTTAAGCCGTGGCTGTCAGGTGTCATGCCTCAGCAATAGGAAAGCTGGGTGACACAGCAAGATAAGGAATTAGTCTAGGTTCCCATCAACAGATGAAGGGGTAAGGAAAACACAGCATACCTACACATGGAATACTATTCAACTACAAAAATACCAAAACGCTATCACTGAAGACAATGGGAATGAACCCTGAGAACATGTTAAATGGAATACAGCAGGCAGAGAAAGACAACACATGTTTTCCTTCACTGGCAAATGTAACACAAAACTGATCTCAGAGAAGTTAGGAAGAGAATAGTGGTTACTAGAGGCTCAAGCCTTTAAGAGCAGGGGTGGTGGGGAAAAGCTACTCAAGGATGTATAATTATAGTTAAAGAGAAAGAATCGTATTTTACATGTCCACAATAGGCAAATTTATAGAGACAAAAAGTTGGTAAGTTGCTTTGTGAGGACAAAGGGTAGAGAGGACAGGTGGTGGGGAAGAGAAATGACGAACGGCTGCTGAGGGTTACAGAGCTTCATTGGGGAGAGAGACGGACAGACACACAGAGATAAAAAGAGAGTTCAAACTTGAGATCCTCCTATCTCAACTTTCTGCGTAGCTGAAACGACAGGTGTGTGCCACCACTCCTCGCTACACTGTATACTTTCAACGTACAAAGCACATGATGTATGCATGACCTATGCCTCAAGAAATACGCAGGAGAAAAAGAGGAGGAGAGCTGCACAATGAGGAGGCCAAATATTAGAGAAAAGATCAAAATATGCTTTGAATTTTCACCTGGCAGATCAGAGGTGTCGTCTCCTTTGCTTGATTGGCGTCAGCGCCCAGCAGGAGCAGGCACTCCACCATGACGCTGCTGCTCTGGTCGCAGGCTCTCCTCAGCATCATGCTCTTTGACTCCTCATCCACAGCTAACTTCGCAAGGCACTTGCAGCAGAGGCTCAGAAACTAGAAAGCGTGGAAATGAAAATCAGAGGCAGCCACGTGCGTCAACTTGCCTCCCGAGCGAGAAAAACACTGTACCTGTCGATCCTTCTGCTCAGTGATGCCGGAAGACAACTGATGGAATATTACTGCATCAAACGAATGGTGCACCAGCAGATTGGAAAAAGATGCTGACAATTCAAGAATTGCCAGGATTGTCTGGAATCCCTGAAAGGAAATCCAAAAATAACAACATAGATCATTATGGACAAAAGGGAAGAAAGACTATAAAAGATGATTTGTATAGGATACTTAATACCTAGGATATTCACTTCACTAGGCAGATATGTATGTTGGGTTGTGCTAGGCAACTGTGAACCCTGAAGCAGTCCTGTAAATATGCCTTCCTCTCTTAGTACCATGCAACGCACAAAAAGCAGAGAACACATGCTACTTAACAAACAATCTCCAAAGCAGGAAAAACACTCCCTAAACTTTAGCGTACAACATCCTGTCTGAAGCCAATCACATGAGATGAAAGCTAGCTATTCATTAGGATTAAAAAATCAGGCCAATAGAGTAATTTTTGTTTTATTACAAGATTATAGAATATGTTTTCCAGATGCGCTAGCATTTTCCCCAATGTTTTTGTAATGGATCCTGCAATTTTAACCACAGAAAAAAATATATATCTTCCTAGATTTCACTCACACTGATTGCATTTGAAAGTTGTGCTGAAGGTACTCTGAGCTGTATACTCTTTAGCAAGTTCTTTACGAAGATTAGTGATAATATTTAGAACCGAACAGCCCCACATTTTCAAGATGAGACTTCTGACTTTAGTATTGTTAAATGGCATGGGCAAATTCACCAGGCAGGTTAATTTATTAATATAATTATCTCTACTATAACATCTGAATGAAATTGCCTCAATATTTTTTGAAATTTGCCTAAATATTGACATTTCTACTGTGCATTAGTAAGACACTGAGCTTTTACAAATACTAATGTTTGATTAGAAAAGGAGCCCTAGTTTATGCAAAGGTAAGACACATTTGGTCCGCCTGCTTCTAGGACTGACGGAGT
Source organism: Octodon degus (assembly GCF_000260255.1). NCBI lineage: Eukaryota > Metazoa > Chordata > Mammalia > Rodentia > Octodontidae > Octodon > Octodon degus. The sequence continues at coordinate 344,132 of NW_004524985.1, read as the reverse complement.
AGCAAATATCAGTGCTTGGGAAGAGTTGGTCATTAAGGCCCTGGTGAAAGGCACATCCCTCAGATTAAAAACTGCTCAGCACTGACCTGGATAAATAAAATAGGTAGGAGGCCAAATTTCAGCTCCAGGCTGTCAGTTTATAAACTCTGCCCTAGCAATCCCAGTTACTGAAAGCTCCATCCCTACATGCAATCATTTCTTCTCCATGGACTGCTGTTAATCAATACTGCCAAAAAAATAAAAAATAAAAAAAATAAAAATTAAAAAAAAAATCAATACTGCCTTGGCTTTAACCAGTATACCATTAGGTACTCTATTGCAAAGAAATGTATAATATGTATTGTTGTTTCTAATCTAAGAATGCTATATATTCAACACTTTATATATCTATACAAAGTTTTTTACTAGGTATCTGCTAGATATTTTTATTCCTGGTTAATGCTACCATTTAAGAAAAAAGTCTGTTTGAGTGTGTTTTACCAAACATGGAAACTCTAATTACTAAAACCCAGGCAAAATTCATTTTTTAAGTGACTATTTGTTTTGTTAATTTAAAAGAACTGGATCAATTTTCTTTCCTTCTTTCCTTCCTTTTTTTTTTTTTTTAAGAGCTGGGGTGAGGGGAGGGTGCTGCTCCATGACCCAGGCTGGACCCCAATCCTGGTCTACGTGACCCTCCCACCTCAGGCCCCCAAGTAGCCAGGAATACATGGGTGGGCCCCTGAACCAACATCCGACGTGTTTCTTAAACCCCCTTGCATTAACCTTCGGCAATTCTGGATCCTTTGTAAAGACAGTTACCCTATATATCATGATTGAAATTCTACTTGATGAAAAACATTTTAAAATATGGCTTCACTGCAGGAAACAATCAAGAAGGAAATGACTACACATAAGCAACCCACGTAGAACAGAGAATGACAAACTCTGGAATAATTATAACTTGCTGTTATCTAAAATCTAAGTAAAAAAACACTCAGCTAACTGGAATCGCGTTAGCATATTTTCACTGAAAAGACAAATGGCAAACAAGCTGCTGATTTGGGAGATCCAATAATGAAACTCCAGATCTTTAGAGAGTCAATCCAGTTCTCTTCTCCTTCTATAATGAAAATACTACAAAATGATAAATGGTTTTTAATTAACTAGAATATCCAAATGCTAAGTGGGAATTACACACACGACTCAGCACACGGTCCCAAATCCCCTTCCTGAAAACACACGTACCTTAATCTGGACTTCAGCAGCATCTTTAAATCGCTGTAAACTGTGAACCAGAATTTTGGCCACCAGATGCGCAGCTTTTAGGCACAAATTCTTCTTTGGAATCAAGCATCCTATGAGACCTAAACCCAGGCACTGGATTTCTAGAGCAATAAGAAGAAAAAAAAACAAAACAAAACAGAATCAATCATTTCAAACTTCAGGTCTTCAGAAATAAAGACCTGAGGACAAAAGCAAGCAGTGCACAAAAATCAACTGTGGTTCCTGGGTACCAACCTTGGTCATCTGGATACATCTGCAGAGTGTGAAGCACTAAATCAAGGGCCCCGCCCAGGGATAGCAGCTCCAGTGCCTCGGGGAAATGTGCAATGGAAGACATGACTTTTAACCCACATTTCTGAATCGCAGGATTTCCAGTGAACTAGAAAGCAAAAAAATATT
>NW_004524985.1:337286-340798 GCF_000260255.1 Octodon degus | reverse complement strand
CTCTTGCTCTTTGCTGCCACCATGAAAGGTTGCTTTCTGCTGTGTGCTGCTCTGCCTTGGACCCAGATGAGTATGGACCGAAACCTCCAGTAACTGTGAGCTAAATAAACCTTTCCTTCCTTCATTTTGAGTGTCGGGTATTTGTCCCAGCAACGAGAGAAGAGTAACTAAGACAGCTACCCTCTCCCATAGTTGTGCTGACGCACATAGACGAGATCGTACAAGCACTGGTTCCTTGGGATCGCCAATCCCAATATCTGATTGCCCCACCACAGGTACAGGTGTAGTAGCACCTTTGGCCAAACCTTCTTCCTTCCCACCCTTCTCATTCTGTGAACAAACTTTCGCCCTTCCCAGCCCAGTCCTTCAATGCCTCAGTTGTTGTATTCACCATCTTAAAAAACGAAACAGGGAGAAGGCAGAAGCATCAGTCTCTCATCCTGTGTCCCTGCTCTCCACCTCGGTGGAGAATTAAATGATGTCTGGACAACATTTCCTCCAAAACTTGAACAAAATACTCTTCCCCTTGCCTCTCCTGGCATTCTTCCTGTCCCTGTTTGCATCTTACCATCTTTCCTTGAGAATTAAAAGTGCATCAGCTTTGAAAGCCATTAGATTTGGATTACATTTTGAAAATCTGAGGATCATCAGAAAAAGAGCAAAAGGCCTGGCCAAATAGCTCAGCGGATTAAAGAGCCTGCTTAGGCAGACACAGCAGCCACGGTTCAATCCCCAGGGTGCTGTGCCAGCCCTGCCCCCATGCGCTGAGATGGCCACTGAGATGGGGTGTTGTGACGCACACCTATAATTCCAGTTCTTGGGATGCTGAACACAGGTGGATCACCATGAGTCTGATCTATGTAGAGAGACCCTGTAGGCCCTGTAGACCCTGTACTAAAAATACAAAAGAAAGAAAAGAAAAGAAAAGAAAAGGAAGAACCAATTCGCATTTACTCAGAAGTGATTAACGGTTACAGAACAAACAAAAACAATGTCAAGACACTGTGAAGTTCGGGGGTGGAGGTGGTTTGGTGTCTGACAGATTCTGGTCTCTAAAATATTCCTAGTAAAGCAGAATTATTCAGGAAGAAAAGTGGTAACTCTATATATGAAATGAACTCTGAGCCACGACCACCAGCCAGGGCTTGGATGAAGCACAATCGGAAGTGAAATTCCTTAGTCCCCAAGAGCTCCCCCTTCATCAGTCTTTTGTTCTACTACTACTTTCCCTTCATTTATAAAGTTATTCATAGAAAAGTCTCCACCCACTACCTCCACATTCTTCCTGTCTTCTGTTCTAACTGCTCTAAATTGAAAACATCCACTGAAAAGTTCGCTACCAACTTAATTGCTGCTTTCGCCTCCCTTGAGTTCCCTCAGCCAGCACTCCCCTCATTTTCCTCAAACTTTAAAACCATTCATTTGTTCCTCTCCTTGACAATCTTTTATTTCCACTCCAGACTCTGCAGAGTTCTTTTCTTAAACCTCCCCCGTGTCTTGTTAGGATTTCACACATAAATATGGCTGGAGCACTGCTGTCACAGCGAAGAGGCCAAACACAGGTGACCCTTATATGTGTCAGAGCCCTCTTTAAGCATTTTATATATGCCTACAGTACTGGTTTAGCTTTCACAAATTCCCTATGATACCTTATGTAGGTTCCTGTAATTATTTCCACAATTTGAAAAAAATTGAGATCCACTCCAAAAAAGAAAGTCAGAATTGTCATTCTTAGCTTTGTGTTTTATTCATAGTTCTGTGATTCCTGTTTGGCAGACACAGCCAGTCTGATAGACATGCACCTGTGTGGTCACCAGTGGCTCCCTGCTAAGAAAGGCTCCGCTGTCACTGCTGTCACAACCATGAAGTCTTTGACAATTGTAAAATAAGGGGTCCCACATTTTCATTTTGTGCTGAGTTCCACAAGTTATGTAGTCAGCTTTGCTTCTAAACTTGAAATGTGCCTTACTTTTTGTGCTAAAATTATACTAAACTGATATTTAACAAAGACCTAGCATGTTTTTGATATCTTTAGTTCCAACCAATTTCTACTCGACTACAGCTCCCTATGGCATGAAGCTTCTTCTACCTTTAGTTCTTTAGATCCAGTCCAATGCCTGAGAGGCAAGAAGGTATCTATGACTTGTCTATTCAGAATTTCACAGGCTCACAGGTGCAGTGTCTAAACTGAAAGTAGGAGTATTTTTTAACAACCTAGTACATTTTAAAAACCACAAGTATTTTTAAACACATAATATATATGTATACTATTTCTGTGCCTACAATACCCATTCCCTCACTTATTTACTGACTCATGCTGAAGTAGAATTTTGTGTGTGTCACTGTTCAAAGTGACATTACAATTAATTCACTAGTTTCTACTTAGTGTTCAAGTGGAAATTTTGGACACACCAGTAGGCGGGTACGTGTAGAGCTTAACTGGAAATGTGCTAGGCTTTACAACTTTCAAAGTTTTGTGGGTTTTTTCTTTTTTTTAAAAAAAATCTATAAATAACCTAAATGGTTTCTCTAATGAGTCAGCTAGATGGCTGAAGGAGAACTTTTCCTCGCTAGCCTCTTTCCTCACAGCCAGCTAAGCAGGTTAGCTAAGGAACAGGATTCCTTGATCATTAAGGGGTTTGTTTTCTTTTATCCTTTTTCCTTTTTCTTGATATATCACATCTTTGTTCTTTATAGAAAAAGTAAGTATGGATTGGCACCCTTGTACACAAGTAGGTACCATGCTGATCTGTTGCCCCTGCTGTTCTATACCAAGGCAAATGTCTTATATCAACAAAGGGAGCTAAAATAATGCAACAGGATATGCACATACACATAAAATATTTTATATATAAACAGGCAGCTTAAGAAAATTTGGATATATATACTATAGAATTGGATGTATAGTCTATAGTGTATATGTATTATATAGAGGACATATTCTACATGTAGAAATATATATATATTTCAATAAAATTTCCAGGAAGAAAGAATTGAATGTATAGCTATAATAACGATGCCACATCTAGAGCTTTCACTAAGATACATCTTTTTTTTTAAAAGATATATCATAGTAAGGTGGCTGGATTTCAAGATAAAGAATCCTTTGGATAGTCCAGCAAATCTATTAAGAAATAAATGAATTCCGTCTCCACTCTCCATTTCTTCACCAAGATATTCAACACTAGAACCAGCGAAACGCCTGCAAAGTCTTCAAGGAAAGAAAGTAAAACCCCAATATCTTTATAAACAACTAAACTGGCTTTATGAGAGCTCAAAGACAAAGGCAGCAACAACATAAAGAAAAACATTCTAAGTAGTACTGCTACAACAAAAAGACTTCAAGTTAACAGTGAATTCACACAACTGAAAAAATAAAATGAAAGCAATTTTAGAAAGTATAACTATAAAGCTGAGTGTAAATGATGATGAATGTAAAATTTATTCATGTATTTCAGAAATTGTTAGGGCCGGGGACATAGGTCATGGCACAGTGCCTGCCTGGCAAGCAT